>NW_023665479.1:20000-140000 GCF_014743375.2 Drosophila subpulchrella | reverse complement strand
ATTTATTTATTTATTTATTTATTTATTTATTTATTTATTTATTTATTTATTTATTTATTTATTTATTTATTTATTTATTTATTTATTTATTTATTTATTTATTTATTTATTTATTTATTTATTTATTTATTTATTTATTTATTTATTTATTTATTTATTTATTTATTTATTTATTTATTTATTTATTTATTTATTTATTTATTTATTTATTTATTTATTTATTTATTTATTTATTTATTTATTTATTTATTTATTTATTTATTTATTTATTTATTTATTTATTTATTTATTTATTTATTTATTTATTTATTTATTTATTTATTTATTTATTTATTTATTTATTTATTTATTTATTTATTTATTTATTTATTTATTTATTTATTTATTTATTTATTTATTTATTTATTTATTTATTTATTTATTTATTTATTTATTTATTTATTTATTTATTTATTTATTTATTTATTTATTTATTTATTTATTTATTTATTTATTTATTTATTTATTTATTTATTTATTTATTTATTTATTTATTTATTTATTTATTTATTTATTTATTTATTTATTTATTTATTTATTTATTTATTTATTTATTTATTTATTTATTTATTTATTTATTTATTTATTTATTTATTTATTTATTTCGCCAATGGAATTCCTTTACTAGCTACTTGTACAATTCAACAACTTATCTTACATACTTAAATTTACAAAATCATTGACTAACCTATGCTTAAGAATTGATTTACTTGAGAAGTGCGTAAGACTCATATAAGGCCATATAGGCGGCTCATTTTGGGAATAATTTGTCCGCCGCAGCTCGAGAAAAAAGGGATAAAAATTCCGAAGTTGTCTAGACGGAGCGTGAAAACCAACTTTCGAGAGTAGTTCTGGACAGTCGATATTACCATCCACCAAATCAGAGATGAAACAAATGGCGAGGATACTTGTACGATGCTCAAGGGATGGTGAACAAGCCTACATTGATTGTGGTATGAAGGGGTAGGGCCTAAAAACCTTAGCGGCAACAAAGCGAATTTCAAAAATTGTTTCTGTGGTCGTTCTATTCTGTTTCCATGAGTGGTAGTGAAGGGATTCCCAATAAGAGACGCATATTCTAGTTTAGATCGGACAAATGCAAAATAAAGCGTAAGTCTGGCGTAATCGAAGTGTGCTGCAAACTTAAATTTCGAGTCAAACAACATTCCTAGATTCAAGGATTTCTGCCGCAGTTGTAGAGGTTGACCATTGATATTATAGGATGTGACGAAATTGTATACGGACTTACTGTAAGTGACATAGATTTTATCCAATTTAGTAATGTCGAACGTATACCCAAGCGGGCCAGTTTTGCCAGTAGGGCACTGTGGCTAACTTTGTCAAAGGCTTTCGCAAAATCAGTGTAAATAGCATCAACCTGAGATCGCAAATCAAAGGCATGAATGCAATAGTTGCTGAAAACGGCAAGATAGTTGACCGACCTGCTACAAAACCATGCTGAGAAGTGCTTATATATGTTTTTACAAGAAATGATAATTTATGGGCAATAATGCGTTCGAAGAGTTTAGAAATATTACTGATCTTTGCTATAGGCCTGTAGTTGGCAATGTTATTCTTCAACCCTGATTTTAAAATTGGAGTCACGGATGCGACCTTCCATCTATCCGCAAAGTGTCCACTAGAAAGTGATTTATCAAACAGAATTTTTAGTGGAACGCATAGCACCTCTTTACAATGTTTCAGAAGGTAGGCCGGAATCCCATCGCAGTCCGGAGTATAAGAATCATCAACGTTTTCCACAGCCCTATGAATATTCTCTTCTAGCACAGTTAAAATACCTATATTCAATAGAGGAGTGATCGCGTTTAAGGTTTGAGAATCATTCCAGGCTGCTGTTGGCTCAAAATTAGCTTTAAAATAAGAGGCAAAAAGATTTGCAGTTTCTGTATTTGAATGGGAAGATAAATTCCCTAGGAACATAGCAGATGGGACTGAAGAAGAGTTCTTCTTCGAATTGATGAATCGCCAAAAAGAGTTGCGATTACTTTTTAGCCCGTTCTCAACACTCGCAATATACTGATTGTAAAGAAATATATTTAGATATTCAAATTCTCGTTTGTGCTGCAAGTGTCTATTCCAATCACCAGGATCCTGCGTAACCAAAAACCTTTTATAGAATTTATTTCGAAGATTTTTAAGCTTTGTCAAACCTTTCGTATACCATGGCAACTTAAACGAATTGTGGACCCTTTCTAGAGCATTGTTCTTAATGATGTTTAAAATAACAACTAAAAAAGTGTCATAACACGACTCCAACTGACTCCCAAATGGCAGAGATCTCATTTCTGATGGCGCAAAGGCTGGTTTCATTAAAAATAAATCTAGGTGAATATTCAGCTGAAGGCGCAAATCTGTAAAAGTTTATACCTAGTAGCGATGGCCTATGATGGATATCACAATTACTTATAGGTGAATTACAATGGACTAAAGAAAAGTTAATATCAGCGCTAACGAATACGATGTCTAAAATTTTATGTAAGTTATTGAAAATATTATTGACTTGTATTAAGCCCATACTGAAAATATCATCGATAAAAAAAATCTCGTGTGGTTGATGTATGTTGCTTGACAGTGAAGAGTGATGCTCCGAGTCCTGAGACCAAATGAGGGATGATAGATTAAAGTCTCCAATCACACAGATATGTTGATGGTCCTGCAGATTATTGTAGATGTCGGTAATGGTATCCAGATGAGCCATGTAAAGTTTATATGAACCATTCGGTGGTATGTATGACCACAACTTGATCAAGAAGGGTATCTTCAATGAGAAGTCCAACTGACAAGCAGCGCAAATTGCAGCGAACAGCAACAATTACACCACCCCCTCTAGCACAGTGGGTTTTCGTGCTATCTCTGTCTTTGCGGAACACATGGTACAAATTGGAGTCGAAGAATTCATTTGAGTAATAGTTTATGTTGAGCCAAGTTTCAACTAAAACTATAACATCAAACTCGCATTGGGATGTGGCAAGGTGTACTTGCTCCGCCTTTGTCCGCATTCCGGAGATGTTTTGAAAATAAATTTTTAGTGGGGCCGTACTCACAATAGCACGATCAACAATATCCGGACTCGCATTTAAGGCATCATAGTCCAATGCCCTAGGAAGTATTTGTTCTTACGTTCCCAATGTTGTAGGCCCGCAGATCGCCTTCAATAATGTAGTGATTTTAATACGAATTTTATAATGCAGACTAGGATCGATGCATTCCTGAAGTTTGCTATATACTTTTAGTAAAAAGCAACTAGTTCTTAAGAGTGAAGTCAATGTCGCCGTTAACAGAGCATATCTCTCCAAGTTGTGGAGAGATGGACAATGTTGTTGTTAATGCTGCCATCGGGAAGAGCCACACAAAGCAGTCGATGAGAAATCCAAGCAATTTCGTAGCGTCAGAGAGGAGCGCGGTAACAAGGAAATGATACTGGGACTAGAGTATCACTCAAAGCAAATTTTGAAAGCTCTAGCCGTTTGGCTTTTGTGAGCATTAGACGAACGTAACACAAATCAGACAACGACAACTTCAGCTGACGTTGTTGTTGGTTCGATTGTGATAAGCGCACAACTCCGACGAGCGCGCTTAGAACGGGAATCTTGGTGAAGTATGATGAGAGCGGCTCTCCAACGAGCTGATGTTGTTGTTGCTTTGTTTGTGATGCATGCACATCTCCAAAGAGCGCGCTTAGAGCTTGAAGCGTGATGGAATATAATGAGAGCGCCTCATCGATCAGCGTTTGACGAATGTCGCGCAAAACAGACAACGACAACTCCAGCTGACGTTGTTGTTTGTTTGACGGTGATGAGCGCACAACTCCGAAGAGCGCGCATAGAGCGGGAATCTTGATTAAATATGATGAGAGCAGCTCTCCAGAGAGCGTTTGACAAACGTCTCGCGAAATAGACAACGACAAATCCAGCTGATGCCGTTGTCGCTTTGATTGTGATGAGTGCACATCTCCGAAGAGCTCGCTTAGAGCGGGAATTTTAATGGAATCTGGTGAAAACGCCTCTCCAGTGAGAGGCTGTCTGATGACAGAACAAAAAGGGAAGAATCCAGCTGATGATGTGTTTGATTTGGGAGTCACGGGCGCCCAATACTTAAGAATGCACTGGGAGCGGCATATGAGTGTGTAATGGTAGCAGCTAGCGATATCGAAACCAGCCGACGTTGACATTGCGAATAAGTAGCATGAAGATGAGGAAGAGGATCACAAAAATTTGCGGTAGTCAAAAAGACACCAGAGGCGCCGATTATTGGGGGTTTTTTGAGTCCGATGTATGATTATTGTGCAAATCCAGAACGTTCCCATTGTAGTGTAAAGACATCTTTGATTTCTTTTAATATTCTTTATTTTAAATCTGGAGCAGCATTAGTGCCGCTACCAACGTCCAGTTGTTTCTGATTTTACAATGTTCCTTAGGTTCTAAGTAAGCCTAAGTCTCGTAGCTCCGCTGTCCACAGTTGGACGGCAGAAAGACGGCTATGTATATCTTATATATATTATGTGTATTTAATTATGCTCTCTTTAGCTGGAGCGCGAGGGTATATGCATGTACTTGAGTTCAGTTGAGCGGCCTGCGTGTGTAACAGAATGCTGACACTTGCACTTTCTGTGAGCGCGCCGATCGGCTCATGTTTCGGCCACTTAGGTTTTTGACCGGGCCTTTGTTTATGTAAACACTGCAACAAAGTGTTACAGTGTATTTGCTTCAAGTAATCTTGGTACAGTAGATATTCAATATATGTGCATACTACATCTTCCTCCTTTTGAAAAATAACTTAATTTTATGAAGTCATTTTATTAGTATATTTTACTTAAAAGAACTAATTTTTTTTTTAATCCTTTTTTTTATTTTTTTTGTTCTTATTTAAAGAAGAAGTATTTCTAAGCATGGCCATGCTAAATGTAATTATAAAATAAACGTTTTTATACCCTTGCAGAGGGTATAATGATTTCAGTCAGAAGTTTGCAACGCAGTGAAGGAGACGTTTCCGACCCCATAAAGTATATATATTCTTGATCAGCATCACTAGACGAGTCGATCTAGCCATGTCCGTCTGTCCGTCCGTTTCTACGCAAACAAGTCTCTCAGTTTTAAAGTTATCGCGCTGAAACTTTCCCAAAAGTCTTATATCTTTTGCAGGTAGTATATAGTCGGAACCAGCCGGATCGGACAACTATATCTTATAGCTCCCATAGGAATAATCGGAAAAAAAAATGTTAAAAAATTATATCTTTGGTGTTTTTTAACAAATTACCTCCTTTTCTTGGAAGTAACATTTTTAAATTAGTCTTGAATTTCGAATTAAATTTTATCAAAATCGGAAGACTATATCATATAGCTGCCATAGGAACGATCGTAAAATTGGTGGGAAAATAATATGAAACAAATTATAGCTTCGGTGTTCCTTAACATATAACCTCCTACGCTTGGAAATAAAATTTTTTAAAAAGTTCTGAGTTTCGAATTAAATTTTATCAAAATCGGACGACTATATCATATAGCTGCCATAGGAACGATCGTAAAATCGGTGGGAAAATAATATGAAACAAATTATAACTTCTGTGTTTTTTCACATATAACCTCCTACGCTTGTAAATAACATTTTTTAATTCATTCTGAATTTCGAATTTAATTCTATCAAAATCGGACGACTATATCATATAGCTGCCAAAGGAACGATCGTAAAATAGGAAATAAAATTTTTAATTAGCTCTGAACTTTTTTTGAATTTAATTTTATCAAAATCGGACGACTATATCATATAGCTGCCATAGGGACGATCGGAAAATTGGTGGGAAAATAATATGAAACAAATTATAGCTTCGGTGTTTTTTTTAACATAAAACCTCTTAAGCATGGAAATGCCATTTTTTTTAATTAGTTTTGAATTTCGAATTAAGTTTTATCAAAATCGGACGACTACATCATATAACTGCTATAGGAACGATCGGAAAATTGGTGGGAAAATAATATGAAACAAATTATAGCTTCGGTGACTTTTGTTATATTATCTCATACTATTGGAATTAACATTTTGTGTATTTTTAAGAATTTCGAATTATATTTAATACAAATCGGAAGACTCCAACATATAGCTGTCAAGGAAACGGTCAGCGAAATAATGAAATATTTATTATACCCTTGCATTTATTATTATACCCTTGCAGAGGGTATATTGATTTCAGTCAGAAGTTTGCAACGCAGTGAAGGTGACGTTTCCGACCCCATAAAGTATATACATTCTAGATCAGCATGACTAGACGAGTCGATCTAGCCATGTCCGTCTGTCCGTCCGTTTCTACGCAAACTAGTCTCTCAGTTTTAAAGCTATCGGGCTGAAACATTCCCAAAAGTCATATATCTTTTGCAGGTAGTATATAAGTTGGAACCAGCCGGATCGGACAACTATATCTTATAGCTCCCATAGGAATAATCGAAAAAAAAATTTTAAGAAATTATATCTTTGGTATTTTTTAGCTTATAACTTCCTAAGCTTGGAAATAACATTTTTTAATTAGTTCTGAATTTCGAATTTAATTTTATCAAAATCGGACGACTATATCATATAGCTGCCAAAGGAACGATCGTAAAATTGGAAATAAAATTTTTAATTAGCTCTGAATTTTTTTTGAATTAAATTTTATCGAAATCGGACGACTATATCATATAGCTGCCATAGGAACGATCGGAAAATTGGTAGGAAAATAATATGAAACAAATTATAGCTTCGGTGTTTTTTGACATATTATCTTATACTATTGGGAATATCATTTTTTGTGTTTAAATTTAAATTTTAAATTTAAATTTAATAAATATAGCTGCAAGGGTATATAAGCTTCGGCTTGCCGAAGCTAACTTCCTTTCTTGTTAATCTATCCTTATGAACTGTTTTTTTTTGTTCTTATTATTTGTTATTATAATGATATTTCTTTCTCCTATTTCCATTACTTTATACGGACCGGTTATTGATAATCTAACTTATGACCTGTGTCATTTCTTAAAAGGATTTGATCACCTACTGATATATCTATGTTGTTTATTTTCTGATCATATAGTATCTTATTATTATACCCGTTACTCGTAGAGTAAAAGGGTATACTAGATTCGTCGGAAAGTATATAACAGGCAGAAGGAAGCGTTTCCGACCCCATAAAGTATATATATTCTTGATCACTAGCCGAGTCGATCTAGCCATGTCCGTCTGTCCGTCTGACCGTCCGTCCGTCTGTCCGTCTGTCCGTATGAACGTTGAGAAACTATAAGAGCTACAATACTGGGATTAGGCATGCGAATTCCTGAGATTCCTGCGCAGCGCAAGTTTGTTTCAGAGGAGTGCCACGCCCACTCTAACGCCCACAAACCGCCCAAAACTGTGGCTCCTACAGCTTTGATGCTAGAACAAAAATTTTAACAGAAATGTATTGTTCTCATCAATACCTACCGATTGACCTAAATAAAAGTTTGCCACGTAGAGAAACGGGATTTCAGATTTAGATTCCGTAGGCTTGAGAGCAGCGCAAGTTTGTTACGCGAATATGCCACGCCCACTCTAACGCCCACAAACCGCCCAAGTCTGTGGCGCCCACAATTTGCATGCTAGATACAAAATTTTAACTGAAATGTATTGGTCTCGTCAATACCTATCGATTGATTAAAAAAAAACTTTGCCACGCCCACTCTAACGCCCGCAACGCTTAAATCTGTCTACCGCCGGTAGGTGGCGCATTTGCTGCTTGCATATCTCCATTTTCCTTTGGTCCCTTTAGCTGAGTAACGGGTATCTGATAGTCGAGGTACTCGACTATAGCGTTCTTCCTTGTTATTAATAGATATTCTCGAAGCATATACAACCACATCGCAGTCCAGCACAATAATATTGCGTATGCACTTACATATTTGTATTATTATACCACAAGTATATATTATATTATATAGTCTGCAAATTTAATTATTTCAAACTGTTTCATCCAAAAATAAATTTAAGTCGCAAACAGCGTTCCGAATCCACAAGTTCCGCATATAGGTTCACAGTCGTGTAAAAATTGTTCAAGGGATATGTCGGTTGCCGACCAGAAACAGTGTATTAAACAGCAAAAACTCTGTTGAACTGTTTTGCAAGAACCCACAATTTGAGAGACTACACAAGTACGCACAATTGCTACACGTGCTGAAGTCGCCACAATATTCTCCTGCATCGTGAGGGCCCTCCACAACTCCAGTCAGCATCCGTATCTGACCTCCAGCCAGAGATGCAGTCCACTCCGTCGAACTTCCAAGCTCAAGCTTCGGGAGTAAATCAAACTGTTGCTGCCCAACTTCGTAAGCGCTGTCAATTCCATATAGGCTCCCCATTAAGCCACAAATCCGAATCTAAGCCTCCGCATATTTATTACCACATTTAGCCGGAAATCTCCCATCCTATACGATACCCGAAGGTTCGTTGAGGGACCTACCCCCATCCAGTTAGCAGATCCGAATTTCTACAAGAGTTCGCAAATTGACGTGCTCATAGGTGCCGATATCCTTCAATCGATTATTTTAGGCGGCTTCTATTCAAATGTTTGCGGAACACACCTTGGCCAAGAGACCATATTCGGGTGGATTCTTTGTGGTCCAATCGCGAAGAGTCCCACTAACAGAATATCTTGCTTCTCAGCACGGTTGTCTTCCACCGAGTCTCAACTAGACGTCGTCCCTACCAACTTTTTGGAGGTAGTGGATGTTCCAATGAGTAAGGTAAGGAATCCAGCTCGATGTGTGAAAACAACTTCCAGCAAACCACCACAAGCGATGAAGAAGGGAGGTATGTTGCTTCTTCGCCCTTTAAAGATCCTAACAAGATAATCCTAGGACATTCAAGGTTCATCGCACTGGCGCAATTCCTTAGAAATGAAGTACTGTTGAGTAAAAATGCCCCCTTGAAAGAGCAGTTATTCAGGAGTATTTAGATTTAGGTCATATACACCTAGTCTCTCTAAGTGACGACTCCTGCAATTTTGATTTGCCACACCACGCGGTTTTCAAGCCAGACAGTACCACCACAAAGGATCGTGTCGTGTTTAACGCCTCCAATAAATCGTCAAGCGGGTACAACTTGATTGATATCCTTCATACAGGTCCTGTACTGCAATCTGATTTGACCACCCAGATCCTCAATTGGAGTTTCTTTTAATTCTTCTTCAATGATGACATCACCAAGATGTATCGGCAGATTCCCGTCCATTCCGATCACTCACGTTTGCAAAGAATCCTGTTCCGCGATAAAGAAGGAAAACTCTGTGACTGTGAGCGCAAAACTGTTTCTTTCGGCGTTAACTGGCCCAGGATGTACTTGAACAATATCCTTTGCAAGTGACAAAACTTCTAACTTTATGTATGTCGCCGATGACCAGAGCGAGTCCTATGGAGTCCTTTTTAAAATACATTAAACTAATGTATGCCAAAGTTTCAAAGAATTAGGGCAAGTAGTTATCTTTAAAGTAAAAAATTCATGAAATATTGATGGAAATGAAAAAAAATCTAGAAGTCAAAGATGCTGATGTAGTTGTTCGACTTCTTCACAAAACTTTTAGAAGTCATTATTTTCAACAAGAAAAAATATTAAATAGCTCGTATGTCTTACTTGTTTCCTAAAAGAAATTTTTTCGTTGATTTTTACTGCTTTTTCTAGCAAATGAGTACTTTGCTTTTCGAGTGCTTTTGAGTGCCATCCCCCAATGGAGTCATTACATCAACAATAAATTCTTTGATGAATTTAAAAAATCGCTCATAGCCGACTCGATGCGGTTTTGCCTTAGTTTTCAGTAATTTTAGTTTTAACTGATGGCTTAATTTGAAGTCGAAGCATTTTGAAGAGCTTTACTAAGAATGCCTAAAAGTATGCCGTCTTTTTTTCTTCAGGTTTTAATGTACGTTATGCGCGCCAATATTTGATTTTAATTTGCCTAACATCTTAAACCTTCTTTTTTCATTCATTATTATTATTAAATAAACATTGAAGTGGGAGCCTCCGAAAGTAGCAATTTTTAACGGCTCATAAATCTTAAATGACATAATATTTTATGGTGGTGCTAATTTTTTTTAATTTGTTTTCTTTCATACTTAATCGTGTATGAAAATGGATTGAGTGCGTCTTCTAGTTATTTGTTAAAAATAAAAAACCGAAAAGTACGTAAAATTTTCCGATGTTGGTTTGGATTATCTATACCATATAAAATTCCAATAAATTTTACTTTTAGTTCGTTGAAAAGCATTTTGCGTTTTTCTCTTAAACGATTGAAGTTTAAGAGAAAAACGCAAAAAACTGTATCCTTCTAACTATCCCAGGAAAGAAATGACTGATTTTAGGCCAAAAAAATTAACATTCTGGCCAGTGTGCAGCGGCTAAACTGCTTACCACGGGTTTCCTGATGCATCGCAGAGCGTCTATGGTGCTGCCATCTTTGTTTGCGTCGAACCGACTGACGGCTACTTCAACCACTTGCTTTATCCAAAACCCGAGTTGCTCCGGTAAGGTCCCTGTTGATTGAAATCATTGAATTGTTTGTTTTTAGACCTGAAGCTTAAAGTACAGGTTAAGTTAGCTTAGGGCGAAGGCTCTCTGCGAATTCACCCCGTCTTCGTCAACATTCGTTAAGCTAGGCTCTAAGAACTTTTGTCGAAATATAGTTGGCATTCGTTGAAATTTATTTAGATCGACCACTCGTATTTCTTGTTTGGCCCAATTAAAATTTATAGCCACCATAATTTTTCGGTCTTCTCGTTTTTATTTGGAAAAACTATTCTACATTTTCATGGCGCACCCGGGTGGACTTATATTGTAGATTAATTTAAAATGCTTCAAAATGCTCATGCAAGCTCAAAAAACCAGTAAATAGTAACCGCCGATTAAATGATCGGCTAGAAGCCGGCCAGATTCCAATTCAAGAAGAAGAACTAAATTGTAGGCTAGAAAATGTAAACGCTGAAACTAATAAAGCAAATCAATTACAAGAAGGACATAAGACTTAGATGTTTGTAATGAGTTTGGAGAAGAGTTGGAAGAGTTTTCAATAGTGACCAAGGCAAAAATATTGTCGGTTATCTCGGCCTTCAAGACAGATATCGAAACCAAAATTCTTAGATCAGCTTCTGTTGCCCCAACTCGAGCTCGACTTCCGAATTTGGCATTGCCGAAACTCAGCGGCAAATATTCGGAGTACAACAATTTCATTAGCTTTTTCGAAACTCTCGTTCATCAAGACGACAACATTCCCGTTATTGTTTCCATCACTTAATATCTTCTCTTTCTGGTGAAGCTTTAGGAACTATTAGGGCCTACCAAGTCACCGAGAGCAATTATGAAAAGCTATGATCAGCCTGTAAAAAGTGTATGATAACGAATGTTTAATTTTTATGAATAATATTTCAACATTGTTTAGTCTTCCGAAAACATCGCAACAGTCAGCGTCGTCTCTAAGAAATCTTATCGATACCGTGTCATCAATATACGGTTCTATGTTATCGATAGGGGACGACCCCAAGATTTCGAATGCAATGTTGATCTATCTTGTCTTGAACAGAGTCGACCCAGTGACCAATCAAAAATGGGAAGAACAGTAAGATTATGAAAGGTTACCGCTTTGGTCCGATTTTGAAAAAATGTTAAATAGCCGATATCAGCATTTATCCGCTGAAGAATCGTCGAAACCAAAGCAAGATAAAGTTATGTCGTGCAAGCCACATAATCGTAGCTCATTTTCTTGTTCTTCGTCCAACAGTAAGTCCCAGCAAAATTGTAGCTATTGCAATTCGGAAGACCATATTCTAGAGAACTGTGGTCCGTTTGGTCGTCTTTCAGTTATGCAAGGGTTTGACTTTGTAAAATCTGCTTCCTTTTGCATCAATTGTATGCGAAAGGGTCAAACTGTGTCTAAATTAAAATTTAATAAATGTCGAGCTTGTGGACGCTCGCATCACGTTTTACTGCATAGATATACAGTTTCCGAGAACAGTTTAGCGTTGCCAACACCCCAAGAGATTCTTACGCACTCTTTAAATCAAGATCAGCCTTCCACGTCTCATGTTATGCAAGCGACATCATCGGACAGGGGGATTTACCCATAAATGCCATATCTAAAGAAAATTCTGTCACGTGAGCAAAAGTTATGTGAAGAACACTACCGGAAGACTATTTAGGTCTTGCCATCAAGTCGGTTTGTAGTAAGGCTGCCGTTTAAATCTGATCCAAATGGGTTAGGCAAACCCTTTGAAGTTGCTAAGCGGAGGTTTTTGTCGCTTGAAAGAGGGTTTTCTCGAAACCCTGAAATGAAAAATATGTATTTAGAATTCAAGGAAGAGTACCTTTCTCTAGGTCATATGTCTCCTACAGATAAAATTCCTTCTGCTCCACATTATGTTATCGCACACCAATGTGTTCTGAGACCCCAAAGTACGTCAACCAAGTAACGTGTCGTTTTTGATGCGTCTTGCAAATTGTCAACTCAGATCTCTCTAAACAATATTATGATGGTTGGGCCGACAATTCAAGATGAGTTGTACTCAACGTTACTTCGCTTCCGGCTGCTTAGCTTCGCCTTACCGCCGATGTAAAGAAAATGTATCGCCAAGTGATGGTAAATGATGTGCATAGGCAGTTTCAGCTTATAGTGTGGATAAGAGACCCCTCTGAGTCCTTGAGATTATATAAGCTTAACGCCGTAACACATGGTACTGGACCAGCCCCCTTCCTGGCTATTCGGTGTTTACAAAGGTTAAGTGAGTCTGCATAAACTTTCTTTTTCTAAAGCTGCTGATGATATTCGATCCGACTTTTAAGTCGATGACATATTGACTGGTGGTGCATGCGTAGTGGAGTTAAATACTTTTACTTCAAACTGCAGGTTTTGAATTGACGAAATGGTATTCAAACTCACCTGACGTCACCGCATCTGAGAGCACACTTAAATCCATACTCATCTCGCACTCAGAGTCTACTAAAGCGTAAGGAATATCATGGTTGCCTAGCGAAGATGCTCTTAAGTTCCAAATTGACAATGCTGTCATGGGACTCCGAGCGACAAAACGGAACATACTATCGGGGACATCGAAGCTGTTTGACCCCCTCGGTTTATTAAGTCCTATTGTAATTAGAGGAAAAATCCTGTTGCAGGAACTTTGGCTCAATAAGTTAGATTGGAATGTGTCGATTCCGATGCATTTGGAAACAATGGAATATGATAAAAATTACACTGTCTTAGTTAGATGAAATATAAATTCCTCACTTTGTGCATACCGATGTCAACGGTTCAATTACATGCCCTTTCCGACGCATCTTTAAGAGCTTATGGAGCTTGCGTCGAAGAAGGTTATAAAATATTGTTGTTGACTTCAAGGTCAATAGTAGCGCAGCTCAAGACTAAGACACTCCCAGGACTAGAGTTATGTGCAGCTCACAGATTCAAGCCCCTATTAAAGGTACCTATCGAACGAATTGTGTATTTGTCGAATTCTCAGTGCAGACGCGTTTTTGAATTGCTGCGAAATTCTTTCTCAAGATTCTATGGACGTGGCAAATTAATTTGTTTTTGTAAATCCGGCAGCTAAAGCTGCAGTGACAGTGCTCAGACTCTCCGTTAGCTCTGGTGAATCGCGAAAACAAGTGAAACAGAGATCAAAAGGCAACAGTTGCAATTTGTTGATCTGGCAAATCACCGCTACTTCGAATTCAAATTCGAATTCAAATTTAATCATAAACTTAATAAAATAAAATTTAAAAAAAATACAGGCATCCGTTCTCCGTATTGAACCCGGTGCCTCCCGGCTGCAAGGTGCACACCTTGCCCACTAGGCTATGACTGCTTTCGTGAAACCTACTCTAAGTGGGTTTGTCTACTGGAAGTCGGTAAAGCATTACAAAGCAGTGCACAGCTTCCAATATGCCTACAATGTCGGACTCCGAATCCGAGTTCGACATCCATTCAAAGGTGGTTAAGGCGCAACAGACTATGACTAATGCTCTAAATTCATCATTACAAAAATATATCAGCATTTATAAAGCCAGTTCCATCGACGCCCAGCCTTTACCATCTCATGACATTGAACCCGAGCTAGATGCCATAGCCGGCGACGATAAAGACTGGTGGACCCCAAGGAACAACAAACGCCGTCCAGAATCAAGGTCTCCCAATTCTGCTAATAAAGTGCAGAGAAATTCCACTAGTCCCAAAACAACTGAGTCCGTCAACCGATTTGCTGAGCTTTCGGACATGGACACAACCGAAGAATATTTACAATCTTACCAAACAGTCAGCCAGTTGGTTAACAACCCTGATCAGGCCAGTACCAGCACAGGCTTAAGCCACGGCAGCTCCGGTAACAACAACAACTTCGTATGCAACAGAAGTCAATCCAATAACAACAGTATCGACCATGCTACTAACAAACACCCACCCAATCACAAGCCACCGCCGATTGTAATCAATAACTGCGAGAACCTGAACGGGCTTATTCCATCTATAGATAAGATCGTACATCCGTCTAAATACTCCGTAAAATGTCATTCCAACAATTCCGTTTCGATCCTTTCTGCAGATTCAGACGCGTATAGAGCAATCAGTAAATATTTGATTTCAAAAAAGGTCCCGTTCCACTACTGACAGCTTAAAAAGGACACATCTTATCGCATGGTTATTCAAGGTGTTCATCACTCCACTCCGGACGAACACATCAAAGAAAGCCTTACCTTGCTTGGCCATAATGTTCGTTTCATCAATAGACCAAAAAGCCGTCGCGACAAAACAAAGTTCGTCAACCTAGTGATTGTTGAACTAGAGCTATCTCCAACCAACAAGGAAATCCACGAAGTTAAGACTCTATGTCGCCAGCGTGTTCAAGTGGAATTGCCATACAAAAAGGATGATGTCGTACAATGCCAGGACTTCCACCATACAAAAAACAACTGATTTATGGATCATAACTGTGTGAGATGTGGTTAGAAACATGTCACAAAGGCCTGCGAACGTGATATTCATCCTGTTAAATGTGTTAATTGTGGTGAAAATCACTCAGCAAACTTCAAGGGCTGTGTTGTGACAGTAAGACGCCTAAAAAATCTTTCATCCCAGGGTAACGCTTTTCCCCAAAAAACCTCTGCAAAAAGGACGACTGTTCGATCGGTTGTCGTGGGAGCTCTGTCGTACGCAAATGTCACCAATGGTCATTCTCGTCACCAAAACCAACAGGGTGGCCGATCCCAGTTGCAGCAACCTGCGAACCTGCACCAGAACCGAATCCCTCCACTGTGAACCAGCAATAGGAGGCCTAACCAGCAACATAAACCAAATGATCTCCCTCGGTTACGGACACAAACCATACAGACGACAGACCAACAACAATTCCCAGAGACCCGCCATCAGCAGCAGCACTCCTTCCAGCAACAACATCGACGAAATTGCGAGCAATTCAATGCGCATCATCGTCTCTGGGGATCACGTAACTACACAATTCGGGGCAGAGCTCTAGCGGATATTATACTCGCATCTCATATGCAGGTTCTTGCTACCGGAGGGCCTACACATTACCCGTACAGCCAACGCAAGCCATCAGCCATAGACTTTGCCATTTACAAAGGAAATCGTTCTGATTTACTAAGCATCTCTGAAATTGTTGAACTAACTTCGGACCCATTAATAATACACTACAGAGTTTCCCCTTGTAAGCTTTCCCGCAAGACGTGCGTCCTGCCCCACAATGCAAGTATCCCACAGTTTCAGGAAGCGATTAACGGTTAAGTTAACCTTAACATGCAGCTGAACACTCCTGATGACATTAACGATGCAACTGAAGTGTTTGTGCGAAATATTCACATCGCTCCCGAATCATCAACCTGCGGCCAAAGGCCAAACAACCCATCTGATCCACCTCATGCCCTTTTAAAACATGAGGTCCTGGATTTGGTGAAGCTTAAAAGGGCATTGCGTCGCAGATTTATGCGTTCTCGAGACCCTGCTGACAAAAGAGAATATCGTCGTGCTGAGGACGATCTTAAGAAACTTAAGAACGAAGAGTGAATACTTTGCTGATATGCTCCGCAATGCTGATCCCACAAAGCCGTATGGGTTCTATCTCTGGAGGGCAACAAAGAATTTTAAACGACAGCCCCCTCTCCGAATTCCAATAAAGCGTGCCGGCAACACGTGGTGCAGATCAGAAAGCGAAATTTCGATGGCCTTTGCTGAGGTATTGGAAGGTCACTTTCAGACATTCAATCTTGCTAGGCCTGAAGACGTGGATAATACCCTTACATTCCTGAATGCCCCCTCCTCGGCGATCGAACCTATCCCACATGTGAGTCCGGAAGAGGTTTGCCTTCAAATTCGTAAGCTGCAACGCAGTAATGCTCCCGGTTTCGACGGGATCGACAGCAGAATTGCCAAGGCGTTACCTAGGAAGGGTATACTTTTTCTAGCTCTCCTTTTCAACTCCATGCTACGTATCCACCATTTTCCCACACAGTGGAAGTGTGCTGTGATATCGATGATACCCAAGCCAGTAAAACCGGAAAACCTTGTTGCATCCTTCCGACCAATAAGTCTACTGCCCACCTTTTCTAAAATATTCGAAAGAATATTCCTTAGTAGAATAATGGCAGACCACCAGTTCGGTTTTAGAAGTCACCATGGAACCCCAGAGCAAGCACATCGGGTAACGCAGCACATCCTTGGAGCGTTCGAGAACAAGCAGTACAGTTTAGCAGTCTTTCTTGACGTCAAATAAGCTTTTGACCGCGTTTGGCACGATGGCTTGCTGTTTAAGTTGAAAACTCTCCTGCCTACTGCCCAATATTTTCTCCTGAAATCGTATCTCTTAGAACGAAATTTTATGGTAGATGTGAGAGGCGAAAGATCGTCCATCAGATGCATTCGAGCTGGCGTACCTCAGGGTAGCGTTCTTGGTCCGGTTCTATACACTCTGTATACCGCTGACCTGCCATACCCTACGGAACGGGGTACATATGCTGATGATACAGCCTTTATTGCCAACTTAACGTGTCGAATTGAAGCAACTCAAATCACACAAAACTTTTTGGATTTGTATGGCGAATGGACGAATCGATGGAATATCTCGATAAACGGAAATAAGTCTCAGCACTGCAACTTCTGTCTTAAAAGTAAAATTCTCCCCAGAGTGAAATTCCAGGACAGAGTCATACCGAAATCAGCCCAGGCTCAGTACTTGGGCTTGATTTTGGACAAAGGTCTTACGTGGAGGCAGCACATAACCAAGATTACAGCAACATGTCGTGCTAAACTGCGGAAACTAAATTGGATGCTTAAAGGTACAAGTGAGCTTAGCCTTAGCAACTAGATGTTGCTGTACAGGTCGATAGTGGTTCCTTCATTCACTTATTGCATACAAATATGGGGTACCGCTTCAGACTCAAATTTCATGACGGTCCAAAGAGTGCAAAACCGGGCGTTTCTTACGATTGCGGATGCGCATTGGTACGTAAGGAACGATTTCCTAGCTTGCGATCTTCACATCCCCACGGTGCGAGAGCAGATAATCATGCACTCAAGCCGTTACAACGACCGTCTACTATCCCACACCAACCATCTAGCAGCATCCCTGGCAAACCCAATTACAACGAGAAGAAGACTGAAGCGTCGGCACCCTGGCGATCTCCGGGCACGAGGACGTCATCGTACACGTGTCTTAAAACAATGATGTAGAACTGTCACTGTTATAAATTTGTTAACTTCCCTATCTCTGTTATGTTTCATGTTATTTTTCCTTTCTTATTTCCATGCGTTTTATAGCCATTAGGTTGGCTGACTAACGCTTAAATAAATATTATCAAAAAAAAAAAACAAGGAAGGACGCTATAGTCGAGTACCTCGACTATCAGATACCCGTTACACAGCTAAAGGGACCAAAGGGAAATGGAGATATGCCAGCAGCAAAGCGAGATTGAAATGCGCCACCTACCGGCGGTAGACAGATTTAAGCGTTATGGGCGTTAGAGTGGCGCGTGACAAACTTGCGCTGCGTACACGGCTACGGAATCTAAATCTGAGATCCCAATTCTCTATCTTCTATAGTATCCGAGATATCCACGTTCATACTTACGATTTTTTTAAGTTTGTGGGCGCTTTTTGGGCGTTAGAGTGGGCGTGGCACTATGCTATGCTGCGTAAGAAGCTCAGAAATCTGCACGCCAAATCTCAATAGCCTAGCCTTTATAGTTTCCGAGATCTCAGCGTTCATCCGGACAGACGGACAGACGCTCAGACGGACAGACGTTGTCCACATTCGTATCAAATAGAGTTGCGGAGATTCAAGAGTGGTCAGGAGAAGCAACATGGCGGCATGTCTCAACGAAACAGAACCCAGCAGATATCGTATCAAGAGGTTGTGCCGTCGACGAAATCGTACAGTCGATTTGATTTACTGAACCAGCGTATTTAAAGAAGGAAGATGAAAACTGCCCCCAAAATGCAGAATTTGACCTAGATGAAGAAGTACTACTACCAGAATCGAGGAAGACTGAGGTCGGGCTGACCGCTGATGTACGAAATTCGGACTTGTCATCGAGGGATTTTCGTCACACATCAAACTGCTTAGAGTATTCGTTTACATGTTCCGCTTCATAAGAAAATGCAAAGTCAAGAGTAAAGTATTTGAAAAAGCTTTGTCACATACTGAATATATTGAAGCTTTCCTAAAAATTGTCGAGATATTACAAAATCACGAGTATCACGAAGAAAGGAAAAAAGTCCGTGAGGGCTCTAGAGTTGGCCCAAGTCTTCAGCGATTGAATCCATTCATAAATGAATACAAGGTTTCTTGGTGTTGAAACGCTGTTATTGTTGACGAAACGCTCCCAATTTGTGCAGAGCTATGTCCGGCATCTGCACTATTCCAATTTTCATGTGGTCCACGAGCACTTGTGAATCTCCTTCGACAGCGTATTTGGATCGTAAACGCTCACGAGGTCTGCAGTCAGACAGTTCGATCATGCATACGCTGCTTCAAGAGCAAGCCTCGACTGAAATGGGAAACTTACCCGCAGATCGTCTCCGTGCTCTCCACCCATTTGCTATATGTGGCGTTGATTTTTGTGGCCCTGTCTATACAAAATTCGTGGTAGGCCCCCGTATAAGTCCAAGGCGGTTCATCTAGAAGTTTTTTTCAGATTTATCCACAGATTCCTTTTTATTGGATTTTCAACTGTTCGTTGGGCGCCGAGGATGTCCCCAAGTCGTCCATTGGGACAACGGGACGAACTTCGTCGGAGCCAGTCGCCAATTCCAGGCTCTTCGGTAGCGGATCGAGGAGGAAGCCAACGCCATACGCGAGCTCGCATCAAAAAGCGGATGCGAATTTGCATACACACCGCCTCGGGCTTCGCACATGGGCGGACTATGGGAGGCAGGTGTCAAAATTGCCAAGCATCTACTCCTACGAAAGGTGGGCAGCGCGCTCCTAAGCGCAGAAGAGCTGGCGTCGGAATCGTGGCGGTTATGAACTCGCGCCCGCTCGGTGCGATCAGCCAAGATTCAAGCGACGGAGAGGCGCTGTCTCTCGGGCACCTGTTGACAGGCGGGCCGCTGCTCGCCACACCAGCACTCCGAACCCCGGACTACGAGGGTCTCAGCAGCTTACGGCGATGGCGGCTTGTCTCGTCAGTCAGGCGAATGTTCTGGCGGCGATGGTCCCCGGAATATGTCCTGGGCCTACAAATTCGGGGCCAGTGGCACCAAAGAGGGAGATCTCGTCGTCGTGGCCGAGGACCACCAACACCCCCAACAATGGCTCCTGGGGAGAATCATCGCCAGGCACGCAGGGGAGGACGGCTTGGTCAGAGTCGGCACGCAGGGGAGGACGGCTTGGTCAGAGTCGTCGACGATATGACAAGCGGAGGAGGAGTTTTCGGCAGGCCATCCATAAATTGGCGCCGGTTCCTATTAGTTGACGCCTGAAGCGTTCAACGGGGCCGGTGTAAATGGAAATCATAAAACTGTTTGTTATTAGACCTGATGTTTGAAGTATAGTGTAAGTTAGCTTAGGGCGAAGGCGGGTGAACCATAAAGAACTCTCTCGCTCTCTGCGAATTCGGCCCGTCTTCTTCAACTTTCGTTAAGCTAGGCTCTAAGAAGTTTTGCCGAAATATAGTTGTCAATCATCATTCCGGCAAGGTGTTTTTTTTCCAAATTTTTGGTCCTTTTTACCAACTGCATATCCTTGCTCGGGGCTAATCAATTGATGATTCGACTGGTTCATTCCAAGTATTGGATCCCTAAGCTGAGGATTCTTGTAAAAGAAACCATTCATTTTTGTCGAGTGTGTACCATTCACAAAAGGAAGTTGCAAACTCAGCTGATCGGAGCCTTGCTCTGTGCAAGATCTACATTTTCCAGGCCATTCATCCACACGGGTATTGATTTTGTGGGACCATTTGATATTAAATGGTCGATCGAGGGTGTAAGGTAACAAAGGGGTATGTCTCCGTTTTTGTGTGCTTTAGTACCCGAGCTATCTATCTAGAAGCTACATCAGACTTGACCACTAAGAAGTTTCTGGCAGCTTTCTCGCGATTCTCCGCACGACGTGGCTGTCCACACCACATACATTCTGACAACGGAAAAACGTTTGTTAGAGCCTCCACGTCCTTATCCAAGGACATCATTGATGCCACGAGGTCCTTGATCCTCTCCAAAATGTGACCTGGCATTCAACCCTCCTATAGAAAATTGTGGCCTGCTTAAACTCGAGGCCTACTTCTCCAATGTCTGACGACCCCACTGACCTCGTAGCTCTCAGCACCGGGCACTTTTTAGTAAGTGGGCCACTCCTTTCCGTGACTGAGCCCGAGACTGAAGAAACTCCGATCTCCATTCTCAACCGATGGCAGCGGCTAAAGGCCCTACATCAGCAGTTTTGCTTTCGTTGGAAAGAAGAGTACTTAAATGAGCCCCATAAAAGAAATAAATGGAAATTTCCAACGCGAGAAATTCAGCCGGGGGACATGGTGGTGCTGAAAGAGGAAAACTTACCACGAAATGAATGGCGTCTTGGGCGGATCCAATTTGTGTGCCCAGGCACAGATGGCAAGATCCGAGTGGCACACCGCACGTGGCATCATCCGACGACCAATCGCGAAGATGATACGCCTTCTGACGGATGCCACCAACTCTGAGTAAGTCTGCTTTTTTCTTACTAGTCCTAAGTTCATGTCATCTTGTGTTGTCAGTTCTTATACATGTCACGATCATACGCATCATTCATAACACCTAACTTTTGTTTACTCGCTTCCACAGATTGTTGACTATGGCGCCAACCCAGCACGCTCGGCCACGCATAACCAACGGTTAAAGGTGCCGCGTTTGCGGCATAAACCAATACTGCGCAAACTGCCTTGCTTAGGAGCATTCGGGCCAATCCTGCCGCAGGAAGGCCAAGTGCCATTTTGATCGGGTCTGAAGAAAAATGGTTTGACGTCTGAGCTTTAGTGAATCCTTGCTGCCCCGTGAGTAACATTAACGCATTATTGGCAAAGGCCTTCAACCTTTCCGTCACCCGTGTGGGCTTGCACCTCCGAAATCCGCTCAAGGTTGATGACCAGATGCAGACCCGAACTCCGGCCAAGCCCCTGGATCCGAAGATCCGAGATGGCTTTCAAGATATCACTTTGGCTGATGACAGATGGTTCAACCTGTCTTTAGTGTCGGCTGTTTTGGGAGATCTATTGATTCGGCCGGGTATCCGCCCGAGTCAGAATGGATTGCCCATGGCGCAAGGCTCAGCCTTGGGTTGGCACCCTTCGGGCACTTGCTCCCACTCCTGAGATGAAATTCTTCCCATTGCAAGGGGGGGGGGGGAAATGTTCATGTCGAACAAGGCGGAGTGCAGAATCGCTGTGTAGGCATCACATGTCGAAGTTTCCGATCTGGTTAAGGACTGCTTTCTTTTCTTACAAGAACCTATAGACTAAGATTACCCCACGTTAGATTGTCTTTCGCGAATAAAAAGTGAAACCCGTAGCAAGGAAATCCGCAATCCTCTTCTTTGTGCCTAACCGAAATAGGCACTCGCAAGCCGATCGCGTCGCGGCAATGGTAACGATAGTTACTGCGATGCCGGACCACAGGCGATGGTGAGCTGCGCTGAGGATGAGCTAACGTGGTTAGCTGCTAGTTGAGATAGTGTATTTCGAGCCGTTTTCCCAGAGGTATGAAGTGCGTTGATAACTGATTTATTCCTCATTTGATACATGCTTATATACTACTTGCACACGGAAGTTTAGTGTAATAATTAGTGAAATAAGCTATATTCTAAAGTAGGTAGGTAGGTCAGGGAGTTTTGATTATGGTAGCAGTTTGCGTAATTGGCTCGGCTGACACTGTAATATGTGCTGACTGCATTGGCGGGTCAGTGTACCGTTGTGACGGTGAGTTAGTGAGACATATAATATGCTGATCAGCAATTCTCATCTGCAGTGGGTGCTACTGAGCGCCTGGTACTGTTTCCAACGTGGCTACTGCTTGATTTGTTGGGTGCTGGTCATGTTCAGCACCCTTGGGTACGAACATTCTCGCCCCCATTGAGGGGTACCCTCAATTAAGGCAAGATGTCGGTCAGCCCTTGGCCGAACTGTACAGAAAGCACCTAACAAATCACTGACCGTGGAGGATCCTTCCTTCAGATGCGGATTTTCATGTTTGAACTTGATCATTTGCACGTCTATGGTATGTGGACATTCTGCAATAAATCTTAGAGGTTTCTTGGTCTCTCTTCTTGTAGGTTTCAAGTTGATGAGAAGTCGATTCCGTAATAATTGGGTTTTCTTTTGTGGTATAAAGTTCAGTCAGCTGCAAGAAACTATTATGTACAGCGGTTGATTCTCGATCGGACGAGTCAGTGTCGCTATTTCTTTATTGGCTACATATATCTTCAGGCTTCTTTATTTTATGATCTATCAATGCTTCGTTATCTGAATCCCTTCTTTATCAAGTGAAATCTCATTTTGCCGTTTGCTATCTTCTACATCAAATTGATTATCATTCATCGGATTTTTATCTTTCGTTGGCTCATAAGCAGCGTTCGGTCCTGCAAGATCATATTTGTCTTCTACCAGAATAGGGTTGATTTCCGAATCAGATGAGTTTTATTTATTGAGAAAGCCTGCGATCACATAACCAAGTTTTGTGACGATTATTACACGAGAATATACATCAACCCCTAGGGTTAGGTCAATGGGTCCAGGTTGCCTAAAGTCAGGATCTGATAACGGCAGTCCTCAGGAATATTAAGATCTTTTGCAATCGGTACTGACGGTTGGTCTGTAATGACTGTGGGCATAATTAATACCTCTAATAGTGTTTCAAACCCTGAAAGTACATAATGAGAGCCTTAGTATTGATCCGATTGCTGTTGTTGGTTTCCTCCGATGCCAGATACTTTAATCCGTGACGATATTTCCTTAAGAGACAGCAGATCTGCCATCCTCCTTGAGATAAGATTCACTTGTGATCCCCCATATATTACAGCGCGACATCTTTGCAATTGACCGGTTGGCCCTTGTAATGATACCTTGGCGGTCGCGAGCAGAGTATATCCTCTAGGGTTGTCGTAGCCTGCAATGGTTGCTGCACCGGCCACTGGATTGCTAGTCGGACCTTGGTGTAGCAGTGAATGACAGACCCGACAAGTGGCCGGTGATCCACAGTTTTCAACCTTATGAGCTGTAGGCAAGCAATTTGTGCATGCTCCTACTTGAATAATGGCTTGGAGCCGTGTTTTGAGGTCCATTTTCTAGAAACGGCTGCATGCTCTAAAATGCTCTCTTCGTTGTGAACTGACTGATAGCGGAGTATTGCTGTAGGTTGAGCGCTTATCGTCTCCAGCATGCAAGCGCGCCGCTCAATAAACGTCAGTACACTCCTTAACACTGGAATTTCCGTTGGTGCATCCGCTGAATTTTCCAGTGCAGCTAGACACTGCTGGTCTAGTTTTCTTCTGATTATAAAACACAGGAGTGGATCCCAGGATTTCGTCCTGGCATCGAGGTTTTTAAGACTACTCTTTCAGTTTTTGATATTGTCATGTAAGACCCTTAGTTGGCGGGAGGAGCCGTCTATAGGCTTATAGTCAACCATTTTTTCTATAGCGGTGAATAATATTATCTTTCCATTCTGGTACCTGGCCTTCAAATGTCAACCAGGTGTCGTCATAGCCACCCTGTGAGGAGGCTGTGTCTGTCAAGACGTTCCTCGCTTCACCACGCGGCGAACTCTGTAGAATATGTAGTTTTTGACTGGCCGAATATGGTTTATTATGTATCAATTCCCCAAAGAGACCATGGAACCGGGGCCAGTCTAGATACTCGCCGTTGAACTTCGGAATGCTAATTGGCGGAAGTGCCAAGTTTAGGCTCATTGGCGCGTCGTTTTCTCGAAGCAGGTTCATTTCGTATTCCTCGTATAATGTGTGGAATTGGGCTAGCTCTGCTTCTGCCAGAGCAGCGGCCTCAGGTGTGCTGTCCAATTCGTCGTGGGCTTGCCTCAGTAACGCCCAATGGAGATCCAAGTGCCTTTGTAGGGCTGGGTGATGGTTGGGGCGTTCGAGGCTAATGTTAATGGTGATTCCAATTCGTTGCATCTTCACTGCAACTGTCGGATAACCGTGTCAATCGCGGAGTCTCTCTTGATTTGATCTCCTGTTGAAATCTTTAAGTTGGCCGAAGTTCGTCTGCGGGCCTTCGGAAGTCCGCTTCCAGTCGGCATGTTGTCCAGAAAGATTTTCTAAAATTTTTGACCAGCTCCTTAAGTGCTACTAGTCGTGAAGAGTACTCACTTCCAGTGGGTAATGCTGTGAGTCCTGTGAAGCTGAATGAAGCTGAGTATCGCGTGAAGCTCGATGAAGCTGTAAATCATGTGAAGCTGGATTAAGCTGACGATCCTGTGACGCTGGATGAAGAAGCGTGTCCTGTGAAGCTGGATGAAGCTGTGAGTCCTGTGAAGCTGGATTAAGCTGACGACCTATGACGCTGGATGAAGAGGCGTATCCTGTGAAGCTGGATGAAGCTGAGCTTTCCAGGGCGGGTGGATGTAGTGAACTTAACGGGTCTTCTCACCAGTCAGAGGTTCAGATTTTGGTGGGGGTTTCTGGAGTGTGATCCTTTGTTGGTAAAGGATCACGTCGGGGTCACCAATCTTTGTGCCTAACTGAAGTAGACACTCGCAAGCCGATCGCGTCGCGGCAATGGTAACGATGGTTATTGCGATGCTGGACCATAGGCGATGCTGATCTGCGCTGCGGATGTGCTAACGTGGTTAGCTGCTAGTTGAGATAGTGTATTAAGAGCCCTATTCCCAGAGGTAGGAAGTAGAACCGCGGAGCTATGAGGTGCGTTGATAACTGTTTTATTCTTCATTTAATACATGCTTATATACAACTTGGAACCAGGAAGCTTAGTGTAATAATTTGTGAAATAAGCTATATTCTAGGTAGGTAGGTCAGGGAGTTTTGATTATGGTAGCAGTTTGCGTAGTTGGCTCGGCTGAAACTGCAATATGTGCTGACTGCATTGGCGGGTCAGTGTACCGTTGTGACGGTGAAACGGTGAGTTAGTGAGACATATAATATGCTGATCAGCAATTCTCATCTGCATTGGGTGCTACTGAACGCCTGGTATTGTTTCCAACTTGGCTACTGCTTGATTTGTTGGGTTCTGGTCATGTTCAGCACCCTTGGGTACGAACACCTCTATTTTTTATGCTGCCCCATTCTTGTTATTTCTGGTGCGTTTTCCAACATAGGTGTATAATTAAAATGTTTGACAATTTGATTGATCTCATGGCGAATAGTAAAACAGCGACACAAATTCTTGCTAATCAAAATAATGGTTAAAACATGTGTCATATTAATGACAAACAACCATTAAATCCATTTGAAGCACACTAAAATTAAGAATAACGCTATTTGAGCACCTACATAATAACCCAATAAATAAATAAAAAAAAAGTTATCTTATTGTTGTTAATAAATCACCTGTTTCACCTGTTTGCAGAAATTTAATGTTAATTAAAATTTTTTTTTTAAAACATAGTTTTTATATTAATTAATGAGTTTTAAGTTAGTTTTTCTTTATATGCTGAAATTAACCTTTCCACCCGTTGATACTAGTGCCGTGAATATAACTTAAAACTTCCTCCAGGGAATGCTAATTTTTTATGCACAAAGTAACTTGTTTGTGACATAGGTGTACAGATAGGGTTATACTGCCAGAGAAGAATAATCTTTTTTATTAGCAGTTGAAAACCAAAGAAAATACGAAATTCCTAGTATGGTTTTATGCGTGCCGAAAGTTGGGCACAAGAATGCAAATTGACAAGCCAAGAGTGCGAGAAAGCGAGATCAAATGATATGGTTATCCCGATGCAGCAGACACAGCTTATTTAATGTTCGTTTGGTCACTTCTGATAATGTGGCAACTCGAGCCACATCGTTTTCACCGACTAAAAATTCGACCACTCTGCCCAAGGGCTACTTCGTGGGACCAAGTCATCACCCTTGACCAAGTCATCGACGATCAGGCCTGGTTTTGGTGTGCACCACTTGGAGCGATATTCAAGTAGTGTCAAGTATTATCCCTTCCATTAAGCCCAGAAGATCTGCTGTTAGTAAGCCACGTGTTGCCATCCATCTAGGAGATTGTAGTTGAGGCTGGTCACATCAGGTTCGACGAATCAGGAAGGCGGACCACAATTTGAAAAGTGAGCTGGGCTTAACACATCTAAGTCAAAAGGGTTCTCTCAAATCGAGAATTAGCTACTGCAGAAAGGTGGCACACAAGAGTCCAAAACTCATCAAAAGTTAGAATTGAAGGGCCAACAGCACGGAAGAAATTATGCTTCACCGCCGCTTCCCAAACACCACCAAAGTGAGGTAACCTGGGAGGAATAAAACACTAGTCAATGGACTCCGATAGGATAAAGTCAAATGTAGATTTCTGGTGATCGTCACTGAGGCACAAGAGTCTTAGTTCAAGCAGTTCATTGGTCTTGCCAACAAAGTTGGTTGCATTGTCAGACCAAATTTGCCGCGAACTTTTTCTGGAACATATAAATCGATAGAGGCATCGTTGTGAGATCCTTGATCACCTCAAATAAATAGCTTTTGTGGCGAAGCAAACAAAGACGCAAAAGTAGCATTGGAGGTGGTTCGTTTCGCTCTTTCGATTTGTCGAAGAATGGCCCGCAAAAGTCAATGCCAGTGATTTTAAGTCGTTCCTTTGGAATATCCGCTATTAAACATATTAGTGTTTTTTTTCGCGGTATCCTACGATCACACCTTCCGCCCGACCGAGAGAGGATCGCGGCCGTGTGTCGAACGGTACGAATTCGCAAGATGATAGACGCTTAGAAAAATAAAGATATAGTTCGAGGAAAAAAGTTGGATCTAATTCAGTGCTAGAAAATTTATTAATGCAGAAAGTCAGATTTTGAGAAAATAAGATAAGGTTTATTTTAGTCAGAACACAATACTCTGAAAGGTTCATGGAGGTCATGGGTAGATCTACAATTATTTTAAATTAGGGGAAAGTACATTTTTGTTAGTCTGCATGGAATAGACAAGTTTAGCTGGCTAGCCAAGTCGAGCTATCAATTTCACCTCGAATAAGGCTATAAATAAAGACTGTTCCCAGCATCGTTATGCGGTTGGCTAGGGAGGGTAAGTTAAATAGGAGCTGTAAGGATGCTCTCTGGGTACCAAGAGTACTTTAACTTGTAAATCCCTGAGACACTAGACTATAAAGTACCGTTCATCTCGATATCGGAAAATTTCTGGTTATTCTCTTGTAGGTCACCGTCGTATTCCGTATATGTGAATGGTACTCTTTAATAAAAAATTGCACGGGCTGTACCTTCCGGCGAGGCCGCAGCCGAGTTTCTTGTGAGCCAGACCTGTTCGAACTAGGTTAACCAGGAAGGATCTTTCCGTTCCTCTACGAGTCAGTTGGAGCTATCAGGAAGGATCTACCAGTCCACTGCGAATTGGTAAGGAAGGATCCACCAGTGCACTGCGAATTGGTTAGGAAGTATCTTACCGTTCCATTACGAATTAATCAGGAAGGATTTTTGTGTTACACTACGAATTTATTGGGAAGGATATTTCCGTTCCGATTTAGTTAATCTGATGATGGGGGTGGTGCGGGGGTGGGTGAAATGGATCAGATAATAAAATAACTGCAACTATATTTATTGTGTATTTATTAACATTCTTTTTTTATTAACTGACATTTCTTTGTTCACTTTGTTTGTTTATTTTCAATGTTCTGTCCCGTTCGCTGCCGCGTTCGCATAACCTCACAAACTGACCTCCCAAACCTATTTTTTTTCCTTTCGATCACTCGCGCACAAGACCTTCCCCCTCGAAAACCCGGAAACCAGAGACCTTTTCCCTTTTAGACTGCTCGCCTTCTTCCTTCCTTTTTTCCCCAAGGGCACGATAGCATTGTTTTCAGTTTCTTGTATTTTCCTTAGCTAATGCTGATCTTGTCATAACCCACGATACTTATATATGGACTCCACTTCCCCTATAAAACGAATACGCTTCATGCTCTGTCCCTTAACATATAGTGACAGCTATGGAACACAATGGTAATTATAAAGATTAAATAATAAGAATACTAGTAGAGATTGTAGAGATGGTAGATGGTAGATTGTGTCGTCCTAGCCTTTAGGTTGGGTCGTAACACCCCTTTCTTCCCAAGGGTTAATGAAAATTTAGCCGTTTCCCCGACCGTGGCGACGTAGCGGATCAGTTCTTCGTCTACGGCGAAACGGACATGACGTCCACGTCCGAGAAGAGTGGTCAGTCCCTCGGCGATCTGGATAATTACCGCGGCTTGTAGGAATTCCATGTCGTTTGCCCCGATCCATCCTTCTGGCATCGGGCGTTAGTCCTCTTGGGATTTCGGAGGAATGTCCATCTTCCAATGCGATCCTTTCAGCAAGCGGCCCTTCCTATTCGGTAAGGTGTATGTCATTCACGACCTGGTCGATGATGCTATTCTCCCACACGCCCAATGGAAGGTCCGGTGCCGCACATACGACAGCTTGTATTGGCTCTACTGGTTGTTCGTCGTCTTGTCGATTTGGTGACCCCGGTTGGCCTGTCCGATCGCAATCGTTGACTCTGTCGACGAAATTCGGGCGTCCCTTCTTGACCCTGGAAGCCGATCTCGGGAACAGTCAAGAGAAAAGGGGTAGATCCTCAATGCCATCTTCGCTGTCGGTTACCTGCTCGTATTCCGCGAAGTGTTTGAAACGTGGCCGTTCGACGGGTGGGTCTGCGTAGCGGCGTTACGGTTCCGTTTGGGTGGTACCTTCGAAAGGAACTCTGAATGATGGCGGAGCATGAGGATCACTACCAGTAGGCACCTCCTCTGGACAAGGTATTTTCGTTTCCCTCACATGCAGTCTGGCGCAGACTATTGGGGATGTCTGCACTCCTTTGATGGTTGTCTCCTTCGTTAAGTGTTAACGTACGGGGATGTCTGGGGGGGACTACCAGCGACGGGCTAACTAGCAGCACACTTCTCCAACGCCGAAAGTGGTGGTGATGATGGGGGTTCTTCCACGTGAGGGCCTTCCGTGGGCACCTCAGGCACCTTGAACAGCACCGATTTTACGTCGATACGCATCATCAAGACATGCCTCTCGTATCGATCGATTTGGTGGTCGACCGTGTGGTGGTAGGTGTGTTCTATAGATGGGTCCCGCCTATACCCAGCGCATCGTGCACGAGCGTCTCCCTGGCCGTAGGCTCTTCATGGTCCGTCTGGGAATTGGAATAGTAGGGTCTCCGGGCCGAGGACAAGGACCGGAATAGTCGTAGGATCTCGTGCAGTCGTCATTAGAGTCGTCGGTGTCATCCTCGACGTGGTAGGCCGCCGGGGATGGTGAATTTGGCGGGTATGGTCGTCGAGCTTCACCGGGTTTTGGGCTCCAAGTGCGTTTCCGGAACACCGCGCGCAGTAAGCTCGACGGCTCCGTCGTAACTTTTCACGACACATTCTTCACGATCAGAAAGGTCATGGTAAAAACTCAACGTATCGTCAGAATCGTCTTTTAAAACGCTTATTTCTATTAGAACGTATACCAAACTTACTGATACGTGGTCCTACTTATTTGAACCCTGGTCTTAATGTACTTTACTACTACATGGTGTGTGTATGCAATATGTCTTGAGAGCTACTATGTTACCTTTTCTCCTGCCTATCTTACCATACTCCTGATTTCTTCAGCACCATTGTCTTTTTCCTCTATAGTTCCCCCAGCATAGTACGGCTTCAGTTCGGCAATGTGTGGCGAAGTAGTCCTTCAAAGCCCGACTGGTGAATTGGGTTCCGTTATCACACACGAACTTTTGGGGGATACCGACCCGACCTAGCACGCGATCTCGAAAGGCCATCTGGACTTGCGCGTCGGTAGCTTTTCGTAACGGGATTAGGTCAACCCATTTGGAAATAGCGTCGACGAGCATGGAATCGATATGTGAACATAGTCTTGTATCTTGGTATCCATACTCAGAATCCACTTGCACCAATTTTTCACCTCGGATTAACTCCTCTTCCCCGTGTCGAACCCCTTTGTTTTGGACATTTTCCAATGAGACGAGTGGAGCCTTCTTTGCTCCGAACCGGTACCGTTTAAAAATACTCCACGCGGGCTATAACTAACCTTCATTGGGAGTAAGGGAGGACTCTTCAAGATATTTTTTCTTTACGCCGCCTTCATGTTACTTTAAGTAGCCTTTGTGTCCCTGCTCGGGCGCCACTTGTAAGGAAGATCTCCAAGGGCGAATGGGGGCGAAATGGATCAGATATTAGAAAACCTGCAGCTATATGTATCAAGTATTTATACAATTCCTTGATTTATTCACTGACATTTCTTTGTTCACTTTGTTCCTTTATTTTCAATGTTCCTTCACGTTGGCTGCCCTTGCGCACTGACCTCCCAAATCTCCTCCAGCACGTGTTTGTAGGAATCCTGCTTTTTTTCATTTCTACAAGTCGCGCACTCGAACTTCTCTCTCGAAAACCCGGAAGCCAGAGAAGTTTTTTTCTCTTGGACTGCTTACCTTCTTCCATCTTTTTTTCCCCATGGGCCCGATCTAGTATTATTTTCAATTTGTGTTATTTTCCCATGGCGTTACCACCTTGGGTGTGCGGCTTTAAACTTAGCTGATGTTGAACTTGTCACAACCCACCATACTTATATCTGGGCTCCACGTCTCTTATAAAACGATCATACTTCATGTTCAGTCTCTTAAAATATAATTAAAGCTAGGAAACACAAGAAATGGTAATTATAAGGAATAAGTCAAAAGAATAATAGTTGTAATGCTTGCGCGACGAGGCGCATATTGCCGCGTCGACATTTTCTATTCTCGGAATCTTTCGGCTGCTATCGACAATCGTTGGAGCATCAGGTTTGGGCCGAAAACCGAAAGACTGTTTTGATACATAGGTATGTAAGTACAACGTTATTTTAAAGGAACAATCCTCATAAAATGGAAAGCAGATAGAGGAGAATACCTTTCGAGTAAACGTAAAGAAATATGAAAATAATAAATATCATATACTGACAACTTCGCTTGAGTGTGCGTTCCCCATGGCGCACCTGTAGCGCTGCGTCGTGCCGCCTCAGTGTGCGCGAAGAATGAGGTAATATCAAAAATGTCGTTTGAAAAATCTTTGCAAGTAGATCGGCTGTTGCTTGATCAGATAGCGAGGAACGATAAATTATGGATCAACGCTTGATTTTAAAAAAATAATACAGTTTTTTCGGATTCTAAGAGAATTGGAATATTCGACTTAAATAGTTTTTGTAACACAGAAAGTTTAGCACAGAAAACTATACCGCGCACTTAAGTTTCTAGATTAAACAGGTTGAGAGCCGGCATCTTTGTATTTTCAATAAAGTCTGGACTTCTTATTTCTTAGGTGTGTCGGCTTTTTATTAAGGCTTGTTGGAGACTGACGGAAAGTATAACGCAACACAAGAATTGAATAACGAATACACAGCACTATAGAAAATATTTATAGCATCATTCATATTTTGGGATGAGTAAATTTCAGACCAATGAAGGCCTGATATATATAACACACAGCACTATCACACAGCATCAGTGTCGATTGAGACATCGAAAGCAGGATGATATGAATTTTCGGGTTGAGTAAGACGTGCTACTTTGGACAGAAACACGCAATCCGGATTAGTTACAAAGCACAGATCCAGTAAGCGGCCTAAAGAATTTCTAATTAAGTTAACTTGAGACAAAGATATGTCAAGCAAACCTTCAGTGAAGTCATGATGAGCTAATGGAACTAAGACTTTCGTTTTTATACCCGTTACTCGTAGAGTAAAAGGGTATACTAGATTCATCGGAAGGTATGTAACAACAGGCAGAAGGAAGCGTTTTCGACCCCATAAAGTATATATATTCTTGATCAGGATCACTAGCCGAGTCGATTTAGCCATGTCCGTCTGTCCGTTTGTCTTTCCGTCTGGATGAACGCTGAGATGGCGCGCAGATTTCTGAGCTTCTTACGCAGCGCAAGTTTGTTTCAGCAGAGTGCCACGCCCACTCTAACGCCCACAAACCACCCAAAACTGTTGCCCCTACAGTTTTGACGCTAGAATAAAAATTTTATCTAAAATTATTATCAATACCTTTTGTTTGCCACGCCCACTTTTACGCCCACAAACCGCCCACAAACTTCAAAAAATCGTAAGTATGAACGTCGCTATCTCGGAAACTATCCAAGATAGAGAATTGGGATCTCAGACTTAGATTCCGTAGACTTGTACGCAGCGCAAGTTTGTTACGCGAATATGCCACGCCTACTCTAACGCCCACAAACCGCCCAAACCAGTGGCGCACAATTTTCATGCTAGATAAAAAATTTTAAGTGCAATGTATTGGTCTCGTCAATACCTATCGATTGATCCAACAACAACAAAATTTGCCACCCCCACTCTACCGCCGGCAGGTGGCGCATTTCAATCTCTCTTTGCTGCTTGCATATCTCCATTTCCTTTTGGTCCCTTTAGCTGAGTAACGGGTATCTGATAGTCGAGGTACTCGACTATAGCGTTCTACCTTGTTTTCATCTGTGGACCAGGAAGTTCTAGGCTTATTAAAATCTCCTAGAACTACAAGTTGGTCTCTATTGGACAGCTTATTTGAGACTGACTGCCTAGCGAAAGATGATTTAAATACTCTGGAATTCAGATGCAGGCAAAATGCACGATCAGATGAAACGATAGCCTTACACATACAAATTCAATATTATAGAAATCCTCAACAAGAACCTCTTCCGACGTGAGGGTAGTGTCCACGGTTATTTAGACTCCACCTCTTCGCTTGGATGGTCGATCGTACCTAAAAATGGTGTTCTTACAAGGAAAAATTTCGTAGCTTAGGATCTCCGGCTTTAACCAGGTCTCGGTAAACTCAGCAATATGAGATGCAAAAGAGAGACTATCCGAGCTTAATTTAGTTGGGTTGCTACGCATACCTTTGGTATTATAATAAGAAAAAGTTAACGTAGTTTTAAGTTCTTTGAAAAAGTTGCTAAGGTAGAAGATGAAGATGCGACACTACTTTGGCCTTGGCTGAGAGTCTTATTTCTACGGATCTTTTTTGTGTTTTGTGTTGCATATAGTCCAACACCACGGAGGCCGTTTGGTCAGGTGAAAACCGAGAAACATATATATGTCATGCGGTTTAGGTACCGCAGAGCCAACTTGTGCCCGTAGAATGGACTCAGTATTCACTGAATATGGCAAGTTATTTAAAAAAGGAGGACCTGGTTGGTCAATAACAGACGATCCAGTTTGCAATTGATCCATATCTTTTTTATATGCTGATCGTAACACCATTTGAGGATTTCGTTTAGTCGACCGCTGGTCCGTGATGATCTCTTTCCGGGGGTTACGGGGTGTCCTAGGCTACGGGGGTCTCTAGGCTGCCTACCACCAGTGGGGCTTCGGAGACTGATCCAACAGCTTGAGGGTAACTCATGAATAACTCATCCGCTCGGCGAAAACTGTCTCTATCTACGCCGAAGCTATTAATTACACCCTTAAAGCCACCTATAGTTTGGCTCATAAACGATCTCATCTCGTGCCCAACTTCAAGACAAGGCTCACAACAATAAAGTATTGTATATTATTAGTTTTTATTAGCTGTTGTTAAATTTAAAAAATAAGAGACCTTTTTGGCTCATGTACTGGTTTACTATTAATTAGCGAAAGATTACAACCGGCGAGAAAAGAGTGTGTTTAATGACGAGAACAAATTCGTACTTCTTTACAAGAGTTAACCAGCCGAACGCTGGGCCAGCACAAGAATGCAAACCAAGAGAGCGAGATCGATAGAGATGCTTATTGCGATGCAGCTGATATGAGAGCTTGGATTATGACACGTTAATTAAATGTTGTGGCTGACCCGACATTCTTCCCCCGTTGGAAGTCTGGGCTTAAATCATCTTTAAGGGGCGGCAGACGCAAATTTTTCATTGCTCGTTTGGTCACTGCTGATGCTGTCTTCAGTACGGCAACTCGAGCAACGCTGTCTCCAACGACCAGAAGCTCGAGCAATCTTGCAGGGGCCACCACTGGGGTAAGCACATACAGATCAGCAGGGACTCTATAATCGAGACTAAGGGTCGAGAATTAACTACTGCAGAAATAAAGCACATGGAAATGATTCTTAGATATCTTCACAGTCGCTTCCCAAAGACCATCAAGGTGCGATGACCTCGAAAGAATTAAAGACCAATCAATGGATACCGATAGGCAAAATACCAATGTCGATTTCTCGTGATCGTCGCTAAGAAACAGGCGTCTTAGTTTAAGCAATGTTGGTTGCATTGTCAGGCGAAATTCGCCGCGGCCTCTTCTGGTGCATAGAAAATATTTAAGACCATGAAGAAACGACGTCGTCGAGAGATCCTTGATCACCTCCAAATGAATAGCTTTCGTGGCAAAGCAAAAGAAGACGCAAACGTAGTCTTTTACTGGAAGCTTGTTTCCCACTTCCAACTTATAGAGGAATTGCACGCAAAAATCAATGCCAGTGACTTCAAATACTTGAGACCATCAAGTCGTTCCTTTGGAAGATCCGCCATTATATGTTCTAGCAAACGGGGATTCGTTCGAAAGCATCTAACGCATTTGTTAAATGCCTTGTTTACCGTTTTCCTCTCCCACTAGGCCAATATTGGGATCGAATTATGCCGAGTAGTGCCCGTGGCCCAGTGTGCAAATTGCGTTCACGAAAGTGAGCAATAATGGCAATAGTGACCGAATGACTCCGAGGTATTATAATTGGGTAACAACTAATAAAATCTAGCGACGAATTTATTAGCCATCCACTCTAAGAAGCCAAAACTAGCCAATGAGAGGCGAAAGCGATGCGAGCGAGCTAGATGAGTGTACTAATATGTATGACTACATCGATTTTATGTCGTCCCACATATGAGAGCGCTGGACAAGACGAAGGAAGATCGCCCACCTTGAGCATGGGGTGGACGGATGTGATTACTAAACTTATAGATGTATCCGAAAACTCTTCGAAGTGCATCAAAAGAATTGGAAAATTTGGAGCTGGCAACTATCCCTTGGTATGGAGACTTTATTAGCAGGATCCTTTGGAAGCGATGATTGGGGGCGGCCAGTCAGCTTTGGACCCAAAGAGGAATGCAGGTCCACGATCCCAGTAAGGAGACTTTTTCAGCTCAGTGGTAAAATCACCTCGGGACAGAATGTCAGCTGGATTTAATGATGTTGGTACGAAACGCCACACCACTGACTCAGTTAGCTCTTAAATGGCAGAAACTCGGCTTGCTACAAAAATAGTGAATCTTGAGGGCTCATCTCGTTTCCATGAGAGCGTAACCGCAGAGTCGCGTTAGCATAAGCCCCTCCCTCGAATACGCTTGTGCCAGCTATAAAACGATACTATGGGTGAGTCATTGGAGAGGCCATAACCTCCAGGAAAAACCAAGCCCTAGCGAGTCTTTAAAATTAGGAGCAAACCAAAAGGATGCTTGATTTTTCCAACGCGCAACAGCTCGTAAAAAAGGCTGCCTCCAACTAAGAGATCCGCACGCTAGGGAGCATAAATCTTGGGGAATGTTCCTGTCGCCGATGTCGACATTGAAGCTAAGATATCGCTCCTTATGTTTGGGACGATCACTAATGTTAACTGAGTATTCGGACGTTCAGGACTGCATTGTAATATTAACCGAGTGACCATCTGTCACACAATTAGAATTTCCTACTCCTGTTTCAGATTCTGAAGTCCTTAACTTCTTTGTTTGAAGCTGGTTTGTAAATCGGGCTGTTATTAGGTGCAGCTGAGAGCCCGAATCGAGTGGAGCTCGACAAGGAACGAAAACCCCAGAACGGTTGCTAAAAGCATAATATCATTATTGAGATTCTGCGCAATAATTACACTAGAAGTGGAAGACAGTACAGAGGAAAGTGCCTCTGGAAGCTTGATGCTTTTTGCGACAAAGTGGTAGCTAAATTTTCCAGGTGATGACGGTTGTGGTGCCTCATAGCATAGCCTCACTTTGTGACCAATCTTAAGGCAATTTATGCAATGGGCGAGCTTTTTTGCATCTTAAAGACAAATCGAAGCAATACAAATTTTAGAGTTCTGACAATGGTAAATGGAGTGACCCGCATCATTACAGGACGAACAGATCTTAAGGTTATGATTTGTGGCAACAAATCCATCTGAAATTTTTCAACGGGCGAATGGTTTCCAGCACAGCGTCCCAGCTTTTCTGTGTTGGCAAGGTCGGGATGGCTATCAATGATCGAATCAAACATAGAATAAAACTTGTATCAATTCGCATAGCCTCCAGCGAATTTTGGAAGCTCAAGAGGCAGTTAAGTTGCTTTATGTGGAGGCGGGCGCTGCGAAAGCACCGGAAGTGATACCTACAGCAAATGTTAAACGCGAAAGCAATTGCGAGCCGATGTAAGCACGTCATCCAATTTCTGACCTAAATCACTTTAAAATTCCTCGAAGTCCAATTGTTTTTCTTAAAGTTCATCTTCATGCTTATGCTTATGTATAACAAAGATTGCGCAATCACTAATCTAATTTTTAATGCTTACCGCTATTAATCCTATTTTTCTGTTTCAGATGCACTAAGTATGTGCACAATGTAAGTGTGCGCACAAATCACGTCGGGGTCGCCAATGATGAGCTTATAATCCTTTTTTAGCTGTTGTCAAATTAAAGAAAATACGAAATTCCGGGTTTGGTTCTATGCGTGGTAAATAATTTATAAGCAAAATATTACAATAGGCGAGAAAAGAGTGTGTTTAGTGTCGAGAAAAAATTTGTACTACTTCACAAGAGTCACCCAAGCCGGGCACAAGAATGCAAAAGAACAAACCAACAGAGCAAGATCGCAAGAGATGCTCATCACGATGCAGTTGATATAAGAGCTTACATAAGGAGAAGTTAATTAGTTGCTGTGTCTGATACGACAAAATCAATCAACTAATGTCAGGCAACACAACATTGTTCACTACTCAAAAAAATTCCTGCCTTTACCAAACTAATAAGCATTAAACAAACCAAACTTATACGCTTACGCCTTGGGCACACTAGACTGACGCATGCAAAAAATAATTCAAAACCGACATCGAAACATTGCTAATTCTGCAATAACACTCTTACAACCCCAAACACCGATCTCATCCCTCTCTTAACAAATCCAAAACCTGAAACTACTTGTCCTTATGTTTCTAAAAAAACCCAACATACTGATTCACTTTTAAGTCCTCGCGCTGATTCCAATGGCTGACTCGGTGATTGCTTACTCCTTCCAGTATCTCAAGACGCTCGTGGTGTCCCTCGACTCTGCTGGCTCGCCGGCCCGTTGACTCTAGGGCGCTTGTCGCGCCTTGGACTCGCAGAGAAATCGGCCTTGTGGGCTTAGGGAAGCGTCACCGTTCTCAGTCTACGGTGAGAGCCTTGCTCTCCAGGGCAACGCCTTTCGAGACAATGACCGCCTGTCCATTGCTCTCTTCTGGACGGTCCCACTAGGGATTCGCTAAGTTCGCGCTGATAGTCAAGACTAACGCCAGGAAGCTGCCTGACAGTTTGCTTAACGCCTAGCGCATACGAACGTTCCATTGTCCTGGTGTCCACTGATGTCGCTGCCGATGCCCTTTGCTCTGCTCCTTATCGTGCTTGATGCGAGGCTGGATGTGTCGTGGCCCCTGGTTCTTGAGGTATTGGACGATCGCCGTTCCGAGATTTGCAGAACCGTTCGGCTTCTCCAGGTCAAGGCCGTTTGAATGCCTCAACCGGTCGAACGCTCGCCCCTTCTGGCTGGTAGTGTAGTTCTCTGGCACTCAGGGTTTCGGTCGGTTGCTGTTTTAGGACCTTGCCGGTAACCGTGACCACCCGTCCTTCGCGCCAGTCGAACAAGGCACAACTCTTCCCCCGTGCTCACGGTTCTTCGTCGCAGGACTCTATTGCTCGACTCTGATGGACCCGCCGGGAGATGTACCAGGGTGTGATCGTGGAAAACTATGAAACAAACAAACAAACCGCCTTGACTTACCCGGTGATGCCCTTTGGACCTCAGCTTTCTGTGTCTCAATTCGGAGATTCCTGATGTCCCAATCCATCCTCTTAGAACCCCAAACACCGATCTCATCCCTTTCTTAACTAATCCAAAACCTGAACCTACTTGTCCTTAGGTTTCTAAAAAAGCCAACATACTGATTCATTTATAAGGCTACAATAGGACAAATTTAAACTTACTATTTTATATAAAATATTAAACTTTAGATTTCTATGTTACTCGCGCAATATATAATCCTAATTAATTGTCATTTGTAAGAAGCAAAAAAGGCTGGATCAACAAAAAAAAATAATTTTCGGGGAACAACCTAAGCTTTTTTTTATAAAATAACTAGCAAGGTCTCCCACGGCCTCGCCAGTGGAAATCAAGATTAAACATTTCGCGAATATCTCGGATATATCCTATTCCTGGCCTTGCCTTTATGTATGCTTTTAAAATTAAAATTAAATCATTGCTCATTTTCACACAACCATAGTGATAGGCTTTTGGAGCGTTTTTTTGTGTTGTTCTACCAAGAGGCATATTCCACAATAAAAAAATATATTTTAATAAAGTCTTTTCCTTTATTTTTAAACTAAATTTGATTAAATCAATTTCCGTAAGACTTCTCTATAAACGATTTGTAATAAACGAATGAGGTAATATCAAAAATGTCGTTTGAAAAATCTTTGCAAGTAGATCGGCTGTTGCTTGATCAGATAGCGAGGAACGATAAATTATGGATCAACGCTTGATTTTAAAAAAATAATACAGTTTTTTCGGATTCTAAGAGAATTGGAATATTCGACTTAAATAGTTTTTGTAACACAGAAAGTTTAGCACAGAAAACTATACCGCGCACTTAAGTTTCTAGATTAAACAGGTTGAGAGCCGGCATCTTTGTATTTTCAATAAAGTCTGGACTTCTTATTTCTTAGGTGTGTCGGCTTTTTATTAAGGCTTGTTGGAGACTGACGGAAAGTATAACGCAACACAAGAATTGAATAACGAATACACAGCACTATAGAAAATATTTATAGCATCATTCATATTTTGGGATGAGTAAATTTCAGACCAATGAAGCCCTGATATATATAACACACAGCACTATCACACAGCATCAGTGTCGATTGAGACATCGAAAGCAGGATGATATGAATTTTCGGGTTGAGTAAGACGTGCTACTTTGGACAGAAACACGCAATCCGGATTAGTTACAAAGCACAGATCCAGTAAGCGGCCTAAAGAATTTCTAATTAAGTTAACTTGAGACAAAGATATGTCAAGCAAACCTTCAGTGAAGTCATGATGAGCTAATGGAACTAAGACTTTCGTTTTTATACCCGTTACTCGTAGAGTAAAAGGGAATACTAGATTCATCGGAAGGTATGTAACAACAGGCAGAAGGAAGCGTTTTCGACCCCATAAAGTATATATATTCTTGATCAGGATCACTAGCCGAGTCGATTTAGCCATGTCCGTCTGTCCGTTTGTCTTTCCGTCTGGATGAACGCTGAGATGGCGCGCAGATTTCTGAGCTTCTTACGCAGCGCAAGTTTGTTTCAGCAGAGTGCCACGCCCACTCTAACGCCCACAAACCACCCAAAACTGTTGCCCCTACAGTTTTGACGCTAGAATAAAAATTTTATCTAAAATTATTATCAATACCTATTGTTTGCCACGCCCACTTTTACGCCCACAAACCGCCCACAAACTTCAAAAAATCGTAAGTATGAACGTCGCTATCTCGGAAACTATCCAAGATAGAGAATTGGGATCTCAGACTTAGATTCCGTAGACTTGTACGCAGCGCAAGTTTGTTACGCGAATATGCCACGCCTACTCTAACGCCCACAAACCGCCCAAACCAGTGGCGCACAATTTTCATGCTAGATAAAAAATTTTAAGTGCAATGTATTGGTCTCGTCAATACCTATCGATTGATCCAACAACAACAAAATTTGCCACCCCCACTCTACCGCCGGTAGGTGGCGCATTTCAATCTCTCTTTGCTGCTTGCATATCTCCATTTCCTTTTGGTCCCTTTAGCTGAGTAACGGGTATCTGATAGTCGAGGTACTCGACTATAGCGTTCTACCTTGTTTTCATCTGTGGACCAGGAAGTTCTAGGCTTATTAAAATCTCCTAGAACTACAAGTTGGTCTCTATTGGACAGCTTATTTGAGACTGACTGCCCAGCGAAAGATGATTTAAATACTCTGGAATTCAGATGCAGGCAAAATGCACGATCAGATGAAACGATAGCCTTACACATACAAATTCAATATTATAGAAATCCTCAACAAGAACCTCTTCCGACGTGAGGGTAGTGTCCACGGTTATTTAGACTCCACCTCTTCGCTTGGATGGTCGATCGTACCTAAAAATGGTGTTCTTACAAGGAAAAATTTCGTAGCTTAGGATCTCCGGCTTTAACCAGGTCTCGGTAAACTCAGCAATATGAGATGCAAAGGAGAGACTATCCGAGCTTAATTTAGTTGGGTTGCTACGCATACCTTTGGTATTATAATAAGAAAAAGTTAACGTAGTTTTAAGTTCTTTGAAAAAGTTGCTAAGGTAGAAGATGAAGATGCGACACTACTTTGGCCTTGGCTGAGAGTCTTGTTTCTACGGATCTTTTTTGTGTTTTGTGTTGCATATAGTCCAACACCACGGAGGCCGTTTGGTCAGGTGAAAACCGAGAAACATATATATGTCATGCGGTTTAGGTACCGCAGAGCCAACTTGTGCCCGTAGAATGGACTCAGTATTCACTGAATATGGCAAGTTATTTAAAAAAGGAGGACCTGGTTGGTCAATAACAGACGATCCAGTTTGCAATTGATCCATATCTTTTTTATATGCTGATCGTAACACCATTTGAGGATTTCGTTTAGTCGACCGCTGGTCCGTGATGATCTCTTTCCGGGGGTTACGGGGTGTCCTAGGCTACGGGGGTCTCTAGGCTGCCTACCACCAGTGGGGCTTTGGAGACTGATCCAACAGCTTGAGGGTAACTCATGAATAACTCATCCGCTCGGCGAAAACTGTCTCTATCTACACCGAAGCTATTAATTACACCCTTAAAGCCACCTATAGTTTGGCTCATAAACGATCTCATCTCGTGCCCAACTTCAAGACAAGGCTCACAACAATAAAGTATTGTATATTATTAGTTTTTATTAGCTGTTGTTAAATTTAAAAAATAAGAGACCTTTTTGGCTCATGTACTGGTTTACTATTAATTAGCGAAAGATTACAACCGGCGAGAAAAGAGTGTGTTTAATGACGAGAACAAATTCGTACTTCTTTACAAGAGTTAACCAGCCGAACGCTGGGCCAGCATAAGAATGCAAACCAAGAGAGCGAGATCGATAGAGATGCTTATTGCGATGCAGCTGATATGAGAGCTTGGATTATGACACGTTAATTAAATGTTGTGGCTGACCCGACATTCTTCCCCCGTTGGAAGTCTGGGCTTAAATCATCTTTAAGGGGCGGCAGACGCAAATTTTTCATTGCTCGTTTGGTCACTGCTGATGCTGTCTTCAGTACGGCAACTCGAGCAACGCTGTCTCCAACGACCAGAAGCTCGAGCAATCTTGCAGGGGCCACCACTGGGGTAAGCACATACAGATCAGCAGGGACTCTATAATCGAGACTAAGGGTCGAGAATCAACTACTGCAGAAATAAAGCACATGGAAATGATTCTTAGATATCTTCACAGTCGCTTCCCAAAGACCATCAAGGTGCGATGACCTCGAAAGAATTAAAGACCAATCAATGGATACCGATAGGCAAAATACCAATGTCGATTTCTCGTGATCGTCGCTAAGAAACAGGCGTCTTAGTTTAAGCAATGTTGGTTGCATTGTCAGGCGAAATTCGCCGCGGCCTCTTCTGGTGCATAGAAAATATTTAAGACCATGAAGAAACGACGTCGTCGAGAGATCCTTGATCACCTCCAAATGAATAGCTTTCGTGGCAAAGCAAAAGAAGACGCAAACGTAGTCTTTTACTGGAAGCTTGTTTCCCACTTCCAACTTATAGAGGAATTGCACGCAAAAATCAATGCCAGTGACTTCAAATACTTGAGACCATCAAGTCGTTCCTTTGGAAGATCCGCCATTATATGTTCTAGCAAACGGGGATTCGTTCGAAAGCATCTAACGCATTTGTTAAATGCCTTGTTTACCGTTTTCCTCTCCCACTAGGCCAATATTGGGATCGAATTATGCCGAGTAGTGCCCGTGGCCCAGTGTGCAAATTGCGTTCATGAAAGTGAGCAATAATGGCAATAGTGACCGAATGACTCCGAGGTATTATAATTGGGTAACAACTAATAAAATCTAGCGACGAATTTATTAGCCATCCACTCTAAGAAGCCAAAACTAGCCAATGAGAGGCGAAAGCGATGCGAGCGAGCTAGATGAGTGTACTAATATGTATGACTACATCGATTTTATGTCGTCCCACATATGAGAGCGCTGGACAAGACGAAGGAAGATCGCCCACCTTGAGCATGGGGTGGACGGATGTGATTACTAAGCTTATAGATGTATCCGAAAACTCTTCGAAGTGCATCAAAAGAATTGGAAAATTTGGAGCTGGCAACTATCCCTTGGTATGGAGACTTTATTAGCAGGATCCTTTGGAAGCGATGATTGGGGGCGGCCAGTCAGCTTTGGACCCAAAGAGGAATGCAGGTCCACGATCCCAGTAAGGAGACTTTTTCAGCTCAGTGGTAAAATCACCTCGGGACAGAATGTCAGCTGGATTTAATGATGTTGGTACGAAACGCCACACCACTGACTCAGTTAGCTCTTAAATGGCAGAAACTCGGCTTGCTACAAAAATAGTGAATCTTGAGGGCTCATCTCGTTTCCATGAGAGCGTAACCGCAGAGTCGCGTTAGCATAAGCCCCTCCCTCGAATACGCTTGTGCCAGCTATAAAACGATACTATGGGTGAGTCATTGGAGAGGCCATAACCTCCAGGAAAAACCAAGCCCTAGCGAGTCTTTAAAATTAGGAGCAAACCAAAAGGATGCTTGATTTTTCCAACGCGCAACAGCTCGTAAAAAAGGCTGCCTCCAACTAAGAGATCCGCACGCTGGGGAGCATAAATCTTGGGGTATGTTCCTGTCGCCGATGTCGACATTGAAGCTAAGATATCGCTCCTTATGTTTGGGACGATCACTAATGTTAACTGAGTATTCGGACGTTCAGGACTGCATTGTAATATTAACCGAGTGACCATCTGTCACACAATTAGAATTTCCTACTCCTGTTTCAGATTCTGAAGTCCTTAACTTCTTTGTTTGAAGCTGGTTTGTAAATCGGGCTGTTATTAGGTGCAGCTGAGAGCCCGAATCGAGTGGAGCTCGACAAGGAACGAAAACCCCAGAACGGTTGCTAAAAGCATAATATCATTATTGAGATTCTGCGCAATAATTACACTAGAAGTGGAAGACAGTACAGAGGAAAGTGCCTCTGGAAGCTTGATGCTTTTTGCGACAAAGTGGTAGCTAAATTTTCCAGGTGATGACGGTTGTGGTGCCTCATAGCATAGCCTCACTTTGTGACCAATCTTAAGGCAATTTATGCAATGGGCGAGCTTTTTTGCATCTTAAAGACAAATCGAAGCAATACAAATTTTAGAGTTCTGACAATGGTAAATGGAGTGACCCGCATCATTACAGGACGAACAGATCTTAAGGTTATGATTTGTGGCAACAAGTCCATCTGAAATTTTTCAACGGGCGAATGGTTTCCAGCACAGCGTCCCAGCTTTTCTGTGTTGGCAAGGTCGGGATGGCTATCAATGATCGAATCAAACATAGAATAAAACTTGTATCAATTCGCATAGCCTCCAGCGAATTTTGGAAGCTCAAGAGGCAGTTAAGTTGCTTTATGTGGAGGCGGGCGCTGCGAAAGCACCGGAAGTGATACCTACAGCAAATGTTAAACGCGAAAGCAATTGCGAGCCGATGTAAGCACGTCATCCAATTTCTGACCTAAATCACTTTAAAATTCCTCGAAGTCCAATTGTTTTTCTTAAAGTTCATCTTCATGCTTATGCTTATGTATAACAAAGATTGCGCAATCACTAATCTAATTTTTAATGCTTACCGCTATTAATCCTATTTTTCTGTTTCAGATGCACTAAGTATGTGCACAATGTAAGTGTGCGCACAAATCACGTCGGGGTCGCCAATGATGAGCTTATAATCCTTTTTTAGCTGTTGTCAAATTAAAGAAAATACGAAATTCCGGGTTTGGTTCTATGCGTGGTAAATAATTTATAAGCAAAATATTACAATAGGCGAGAAAAGAGTGTGTTTAGTGTCGAGAAAAAATTTGTACTACTTCACAAGAGTCACCCAAGCCGGGCACAAGAATGCAAAAGAACAAACCAACAGAGCAAGATCGCAAGAGATGCTCATCACGATGCAGTTGATATAAGAGCTTACATAAGGAGAAGTTAATTAGTTGCTGTGTCTGATACGACAAAATCAATCAACTAATGTCAGGCAACACAACATTGTTCACTACTCAAAAAAATTCCTGCCTTTACCAAACTAATAAGCATTAAACAAACCAAACTTATACGCTTACGCCTTGGGCACACTAGACTGACGCATGCAAAAAATAATTCAAAACCGACATCGAAACATTGCCAATTCTGCAATAACACTCTTACAACCCCAAACACCGATCTCATCCCTCTCTTAACAAATCCAAAACCTGAAACTACTTGTCCTTATGTTTCTAAAAAAACCCAACATACTGATTCACTTTTAAGTCCTCGCGCTGATTCCAATGGCTGACTCGGTGATTGCTTACTCCTTCCAGTATCTCAAGACGCTCGTGGTGTCCCTCGACTCTGCTGGCTCGCCGGCCCGTTGACTCTAGGGCGCTTGTCGCGCCTTGGACTCGCAGAGAAATCGGCCTTGTGGGCTTAGGGAAGCGTCACCGTTCTCAGTCTACGGTGAGAGCCTTGCTCTCCAGGGCAACGCCTTTCGAGACAATGACCGCCTGTCCATTGCTCTCTTCTGGACGGTCCCACTAGGGATTCGCTAAGTTCGCGCTGATAGTCAAGACTAACGCCAGGAAGCTGCCTGACAGTTTGCTTAACGCCTAGCGCATACGAACGTTCCATTGTCCTGGTGTCCACTGATGTCGCTGCCGATGCCCTCTGCTCTGCTCCTTATCGTGCTTGATGCGAGGCTGGATGTGTCGTGGCCCCTGGTTCTTGAGGTATTGGACGATCGCCGTTCCGAGATTTGCAGAACCGTTCGGCTTCTCCAGGTCAAGGCCGTTTGAATGCCTCAACCGGTCGAACGCTCGCCCCTTCTGGCTGGTAGTGTAGTTCTCTGGCACTCAGGGTTTCGGTCGGTTGCTGTTTTAGGACCTTGCCGGTAACCGTGACCACCCGTCCTTCGCGCCAGTCGAACAAGGCACAACTCTTCCCCCGTGCTCACGGTTCTTCGTCGCAGGACTCTATTGCTCGACTCTGATGGACCCGCCGGGAGATGTACCAGGGTGTGATCGTGAAAAACTATGAAACAAACAAAAAAACCGCCTTGACTTACCCGGTGATGCCCTTTGGACCTCAGCTTTCTGTGTCTCAATTCGGAGATTCCTGATGTCCCAATCCATCCTCTTAGAACCCCAAACACCGATCTCATCCCTTTCTTAACTAATCCAAAACCTGAACCTACTTGTCCTTAGGTTTCTAAAAAAGCCAACATACTGATTCATTTATAAGGCTACAATAGGACAAATTTAAACTTACTATTTTATATAAAATATTAAACTATAGATTTCTATGTTACTCGCGCAATATATAATCCTAATTAATTGTCATTTGTAAGAAGCAAAAAAGGCTGGATCAACAAAAAAAAATAATTTTCGGGGAACAACCTAAGCTTTTTTTTATAAAATAACTAGCAAGGTCTCCCACGGCCTCGCCAGTGGAAATCAAGATTAAACATTTCGCGAATATCTCGGATATATCCTATTCCTGGCCTTGCCTTTATGTATGCTTTTAAAATTAAAATTAAATCATTGCTCATTTTCACACAACCATAGTGATAGGCTTTTGGAGCGTTTTTTTGTGTTGTTCTACCAAGAGGCATATTCCACAATAAATAAATATATTTTAATAAAGTCTTTTCCTTTATTTTTAAACTAAATTTGATTAAATCAATTTCCGTAAGACTTCTCTATCAACGATTTTTTTTGGATTTTCCTTTTTTTGCAAAAATATTCAAAGAGTAAGTTATCCTCCTGGATAAGATTTATTCAGCACATTTTCTTTGTCTTACTTAATGCCTTTTAAATTGTTTCCGTTAAATGTAAGTATTTAAAAAACTTGTAAGCATTACCAGCGTTGTAAAGGGATTGACAGCAAAAAAACGATGTTGTGAAAGTCGTATTTCCTACACCATACACTAAGGTCATATTATACGGCGAAATTAAATAAAGACGAACTTTTACTTCAGAAACTTCCTCATACATCCCTACCCCACCCCCTTTCTATCTTACATGATCCAAATTGGGTTAATCGATAGGTATTGACGAGACTAATACATTTCAGTAAAAATTTGTTTTCTAGGTCAATCGGAAGGTATTGATGAAACCAATAAATTGTCTGTTCGTCCCACCAAATTTATATGAAGTGAGTGCCCCGCAGATTAGTGAGAAAGCACAGAACTTAAGGGATAGCAATGGGTTTATTTTCGTTTTACTTATTACAGCGGGTGGGTGGATCAGTTGGTCTCGGTATCGCCTCGCCCTGATTCCAATGGCTGACTTGGTGATCGCTGACTCCTTCCAGTATCTCTAGGCCGCTTGTCGCGCCTTGGACTCGCAGAGAAATCGTCCATATGGGCTTAGGGAAGCGTCACCGTTCTCAGAGTAGAGTGAGAGCCTTGCTCTCCAGGGCAACGCCTTTCGAGACAATGACCGCCTGTCCCTTGCTCTGTTCCAGACGGTCCCACTAGGGTTTCGCTTAGTTCGCGCTGACAGTCAAGACTAACGCCAGGAAGCTGCCTGGCAGTTTGCTTAACGCCTAGCGCAGACGAACGTTCCACCCCAGCGTCACCCTATTGCATGTCGTTCGTGACCACTGTCCTGATGTCCACTGATGTCGCTGCCGATGCCTTCTGCTCTGCTCCTTATCGTGCTTGATGTATCGTGGCCCTTGGCTCTTGAGGTATTGGACGATCGCCGTTCCGGGATTGAGCTTCTCCAGGACAACGCCTCTTGAATGCCTCAACCGGTCGACTGCTCGCCCCTTCTGGCTGGTAATGTAGTGCTCTGGCACTCAGGGTCTCGGTCGGTTGCTGTTCCAGGACTTCGCCGGTAACCGCTGGGCTCTCCATGACGAAACGTCTTGTAACCAGAAATCGGTCGACCACCCGTCCTTCGTGTCAGGTGCTGCTCAGTCGGACAAGGCACAGTTTTCCCCCCGTGCTCACGGTACTTCGTCGCAGGACTCCATTGCTCGACTCTGATGAACCCGCCGGGAGAAAAGCCAGGGTGTGGTCGTGACAAAGTATGAAACAAAAAAACAAGCCGCCTTGACTTACGCTACCGGTGTCTCAATTCGGAGATTCCTTATGTCCCAAACCCTAACGTCTCGACGCAGCGATCCTGCTCCATGTAGGCTCCCCACCGCAGAGTCCTAGGTCCGGTGCGTTCCGTTATCTCCTTTTGCACACGGCAGCCTCACTCTGCCACCGAAGTCTCCACTTTCTCTCTCTCTCCAATCTCTCGTTCTCCAAACTCTCTTTTTCCAACCTCTCGTTCTCCAAACTCTCTTTATCCAACTTCTCTTCTTCAAACCCTTTTTCTCCGAACTCTCATTTTCGCCATGCCGTTAGTATGCGCTAACTTGCGGCGTATTTGAAAGCCGGCAGGCCACCATATATAATTGCCGCTGCAACTTCTGGGGAGTTATTCATCACAACGTCAGATTTGACGAGATCGTCTAAAAAAATCAATATATTATCTCGAGATTATAAATATTTCCAAATTATGCAATAAATTGAAATTATTTTCTTGTTACTATATATTTAAAGGTTAGGGTTTTTAGCGATAAAACAAATTTTACTGTATGATAAAAATAAAAAAATTGGATAATGTTGTATTACTTTTTTTTGTGAATCAGAATAATTGATATATATATATTTTTCTATTTAAGTTTATCGGTTTTTTTTACCTGTGTAAAGTATATACAAGGGTGGTCAAAAGTATTTTCACAAAAAAAAAGTTAAATATATTCATAATTTGAACTTACATCTTGTTAACTTTGGCATCAATGGAAAGGTAATTTAAATGCCGTTTGAATGATACAATACATTTCTTAACACATTCAGTACTTATTGAAAAGGACGAATTTGTGTGAAAATGTCCTTTTTGAACTTTTTTCCTCGACTTGAAAACTTAAATTTTTTGATGCAAAAAGTTTCTTCAAACAAAAATAATAGTAACTGCAAAAAGAATTTTTCAAAAATCATTTTGCTTATATTTTTTATGATTTTTTAAAGGTGACACTGTCGGAAAAAATTTGTATGAAAAAGAGAAAAATATGGCTAAAATGCATGTTTCTAAGCATTTTCAAAAAATCATAAAAAATATAAGCAAAATGATTTCTGAAAAATTCTTTTTGCAGTTACTATTATTTTTGTTTGAAGAAACTTTTTGCATCAAAAAATTTAAGTTTTCAAGTCGAGGAAAAAAGTTCAAAAAGGACATTTTCACACAAATTCGTCCTTTTCAATAAGTACTGAATGTGTTAAGAAATGTATTGTATCATTCAAACGGCATTTAAATTACCTTTCCATTGATGCCAAAGTTAACAAGATGTAAGTTCAAATTTTGAATATATTTAACTTTTTTTTTGTGAAAATACTTTTGACCACCCTTGTATATTCTTGACCCGGATCACTAGCCGAGTCGATCTAGCCATGTCCGCCTGTTCGAATTTGGCATGTAGTTTCTTCTTGCGCAGCAGGATGCCACGGTCACTCTAACGCCCACTTACGCCCATAATACTAAAACCAGTACAGCACCCACATTTTTGGAAAAATTGAAGTAAGATTTTGTTAGGATTCTCAATGACCATCTACATGCCAAACATTGTTCAACTCGGACCATTCCTTAAAACGTTATAAGCAAATAAAGTGTGCAATCTTGGGAACAGACGCTTTGCTACTTGTATATCTATATTTTCGCACCACCCTTAGCTAAGTAACGGGTATTCGATAGTCGAAGGCAATGACTATAGCTTTCTGTCTTGTTAATATCGGTATTGCTACAATACATTTTGTCAAATCTCAGATAAAGGTAACTGCATATTCGTTTCCTTGTTCTGATTTGGGCTGTGGACCGATCGTATCCTCAATTACCCTGTCAAAGGCTGTTTGAGACGTCTCTGTTATTGTTAGGTGAATCTTTGTATATTGGTTGTTTTCGATTTTTTCCATTTTGGACACTTTCAAATGTTATTGGCCATGCCACGAGTCATGTTATTTCAACAAAAATGTGTTTTTATAATTTCATTGATGTACATAATCATGCGTATTAATATTGAACTGGGGTAAGTCAAAGAGAATAAATATGTTAATGGTCTGTGGTCAGTTTTTACTGTAAAATGTTTGCCATAAATATATGGTGGAAAGTGGCTTATTGCTCAATGGATAGCTGCTAGGTTTTGATCTGTTGTGTTTTTGTCACTTTCTCCTTTTATTAACGTTCTAGATGCATATGCTACTGGTAGTTGAGTTCCATTATAATCTTGAGTTTGAGCAGGTCCATTTGCTTGTTTGCTTGCATATGTTATACAAAATTGAACTTTGAAATATTCGAAGGCTTTTTGACATTCATTCATTCGAACTTAACATTCTTTTCTGGTTATGTGAGGTGTATTATCGGAGACAATTGCTCCCAATTATACAATCGTATAATCGCTCCCCAACGCCGCGCGGAGCTCATTGGGGAGCGCAGGAGCGTCGCGGACGTCAAGCATTAGGGTGAAGACGGGTGGAACGTTCGTCTGCGCTAGGCGTAAAGCAAAGTGAACTGCTAGGCAGCTTCCTGGCGATAGCCTTGACTGTCAGCGCGATCTGAGCAAGAACCTAGCGGGACCGTCCGGGACAGAGCAAGGGACAGGTATTGCCTCGAAAAGCGTTGGCCTGGAGAGCAAGGCTTGTTCACCCTAGTCTGAAAACGGTTACGCTTCCCTTAGCCCACAAGACCGAACTCTCTGCGAGTCCCAGGCGCGACAAGCGACCCCGAGGCAGCGCGTCGGCAAGCGAGCAGAGGCGGCCACTACGAGCGTCCCAAAACACAGGAGCCAGCGGACGTCGAGTCAACGCGTCGACAAGCCTGGACGAGAAGCACCAGCAGCCGGCGGAACCAAAGCAAGGAGATACTGAGGTCAGCCCAGTCACACACCAGCTGTACTAATTCCACGAGAATAAATCCCACTGTTACTATTCGAACCAATTACCATTCTGAGCTAGCCGCACGAATCTCGTAGCGAGCAGACAACAAAATCAGTTCGTTACAAAGTCTTCATTCTTTCTGCAGCTTTCTTCGAGTTCTATTTAATGACATAGGCATAGACATATAGGCTTAACGATCATTTACCGTCATTTGAAGGAAGCGTGGACATATACGCACGGAGGGGTTCTTCTTTGAACACAGATCGCAGTCTTTGAGTACTGCAACGAACCTAGTCGTGAACGAATTTATTATTGGGAACTTCTGCTATTCGATACGTGTATCTGGACGTGGATGGAATTGGCTATCAATGGCCTTAAGGGTTCGATGGCGCTCAGTAAAAAAGAAATCAAACTGAAACCATTTGGGAGATTAGGTTTTATTTTGGGTGGATTACTCCCATAATGAGAGCGTGAGCTTTGGGAGTTTTGTTTAGCACATATAAACCAGGATAGGGTCCCAGTTCTCAATATAAATGTAGATAATAGTAAGAATGTTGGCGCTTTTCCAGACTCCTGTGCTATGGATTGCACATTGAAGAGAACTTTCAGGTGACTGTTCCCCTGCAATCGCTAATTTTCGAAACGTTCAGTTAGGTTTTTCCAGAGTGAGCGAAAGCCATCATTGGTGAGTAAGGATTTTGAAATAATGGAATGAGCTTCGCCACTAGTTTTTTAAATTAATTGGAATCATTTTTCAACGTTCGTTGGTAGTAGGGAAAGATGGGTTCTGGGACAATTACTAACACATGCGGGTTCTAGGACAATTAGCATAATTCAATAAATTAACTTATTTTAATGGGCCTTGAAGTCATAAAAATGTCACGATCATGTCCATAAAGAGTATACCTAATTGCCCCCATCGCCCCCACATCCCCATCGCCCCCACATCCCCATGTGACAATATTGATCATGTATCCTTCCCCTCATTATGTGCAATTAATAGTCAGGTGAAAAAGGTGCACGTGAGAAAGGTAGCACAACCATAGTATCCAAAAGTTGTTATCTTAGAGGAACATATCCGATTATTTTGGAGAATGGTGTGATCACATACTCTTTTGCCTCATTATCACAGGTGTTGCTGTGCACGTGAGAAGGGTCGCACACCCAAAGTATTCAAAGATGGTTATTTTAGAGGAACATGTCAGATCATGTTGAGGAATAATATTTTCTATGATTGTAAAATTAATTTAGAAATCAAAAGAACCCCAATAAAATAAATCTCAATAAAATGATTCTCAAATGTGGATTATTTTCAAACACACATTTTTGTTTCCGCTCCAGAACGTTTAACTCGTAAACTGTCTAAGATTCTCTCCTTTTCACAAATGGGTCATAAACATGTCATAAAAGGGATTCAAGCAAGAGCTACCCGAACATGCGCACCTGTCCATTACCTGACCGCAATAAAAGGGGCGCATGCACAAGCCTGAAGGCGCACGCTCATTGACAAGCGGAATAAAAGGGACACATGCACAAGCCTGAAGGCGCACGCTCATTGACAAGATCATGGGCCTCACGGCTGACTGCTAGCTCTAATACGTCCCATAATAGGGGTTGAAATCACGACCGCGCAACAACTTGCAAGTAGGCGACATATCTTAGTCAAGGAAATATTTTCCATTCTCCGTACCTGTAATTTTAACTCGAAATAAAAAGTCAGAAGTTTATTTTGTAGCATAATAATACATTTATTCATTTATTTTGGTATTGCTAACATGTTTTATTATATATTGAAATTAATTTTCTGACTTCGCTCCCGTGAGAAGAGGCAGGCGCGCGTTTCCGAAGTCAATTCAGGATTACAAAATGTAAAGTGTTCACCATAATTCGTAGTTTTGAAATCTTGTCCACCTCGATTCATGAACATAGTTTTTGTTTTTAGAAGGTATTGAAAGTGCTGACCAATTATCTGTTCTTTAAATTGTTCAATAAATTGGTCAATTTCCTCATGAAATTTCATTTTTTTATACCCGTTACTCGTAGAGTAAAAGGGTATACTAGATTCGTCAGAAAGTATGTAACAGGCAGAAGGAAGCGTTTCCGACCCCATTAAATATATATATTCTTGATCAGGATCACTGGCCGAGTCGATCTAGCCATGTCCGTCTGTCCGTATGAACGCTGAGATCTCGGAAACTATAAGAGCTACAATACTGGGATTAGGCATGCAGATTCCTGAGATTCCTGCGCAGCGCAAGTTTGTTTCAGAAGAGTGCCACGCCCACAAACCGCCCAAAACTGTGGCTCCTACAGTTTTGATGCTAGAACAAAAATTTTAACTGAAATGTATTGGTCTTATCAATACCTATCGACTGATCTAAAAAAACTTTGCCACGCCTACTTTAACGCCCACAAACCGCCCACAAGCTTCAAGAAATCGTAAATATGAACGCGGATATCTCGGAAAATATCAAAGATAGAGAAACGGGATTTCAGATTTAGATTCCGTAGGCTTGAGCGCAGCGCAAGTTTGTTACGCGAATATGCCACGCCCACTCTAACGCCCACAAACCGCCCAAGCCTGTGACGCCCATAATTTTCGTGCTAGATAAAAAATTTTAACTGAAATGTATTGGTCTAACGCCCACGACGCTTAAATCTGTCTACCGCCGGTAGGTGGCGCATTTGCTGCTTGCATATCTCCATTTTCCTTTGGTCCCTTTAGCTGAGTAACGGGTATCTGATAGTCGAGGTACTCGACTATAGCGTTCTTCCTTGTTTAATTTTGTTTTCTTGTAGGTCTTTACACATCTAGTCTCAACTTTAAAATGATGTTTAAAAATTATTTTATTGTTTTGGAGCTACTTTTTTTAAAATAATGTATGCATTGTTAAGGGCACAAACCCCGCCCTTAAGGTGTGTTTCACAATAGGGAAACTGGTTTCCTTTAAATGTTTAAATGTTTAATGACGAACAGTCCATTTCCTCGATATTAATGAGCTGACGACTCCCAAAAAAGTCTGTAGAAATCGTTTCTTTTCCACACCTTTACAAATAATTTGTTTTCCGCTTCTAATTGTCCTTAGATACTTTCGAGTTTGTGGAAAACTGTTTTCTCCATCGTTCCAAAAAATTTTGTGATGTGTATTGGTTAACCAAATTGCAGTTTGAGATTTTGTGTTTAGCAAAGTAAAATCACATGGTGGTTCTATTAAAAAACTTTTATTCAAGTTTGGATCTTTTTCGAATACAATTCCAATTTACTTTAGAATAAAATTATTATTATTATCAAGAATCCTTGAACATCAATCAAAACAGTATCTTTCAACATTTTTCTAATGTTAAACAACTCGTTGTAGAAGTCCGTTTAATGGGTTATATTCAACTAAACGGTCTTGTATGAAGAGACAGTGAGCTTGGGTATTTTCATGACTTGGTGTCTTCAGTTCTATTTAAATTCTCACATCAATAGGACCAGTTTTCACTGATTCGTTTTGATATGATAGATCAACCACAATAATAGGGGCCATCAAAAATGGTTGTGACTCACGAATATAGTAACTAGATTGAAATCTTGTAAACATTTCATATAGGTGAGCATACTGATTCTTACTAAAATCAACATTCAGAGTTTCAAGTTTGATAAGTTATTTGTGATAAGTTCTCCATTTAGTGTAAATCCAATTATAGCAAAACTTGGTTTTTCGCGGTTAGCCAACAATTTCACATTCCAGCTGTGTTGACTCCCACACCCCAACTTGGGGTTAACATATGAATACCAACTCCGGAATGCGATTGGTAGGCTTACACCACTTTTAATAATATCATACATCTTAATTTTTGCAAAATCGCTCGTAGTTACATGGGGAATTTTCCATGTTATATTCGTCATTTCAGCTTAAGATTCTTAGTTAGCATCAACACTAGTTCATGTTTACATTTTAACAAGACCTTTTTATTATAATACTCAGCAAATCTCAACAAAATTTAAATGGTACAGAAAAGTTGAAGTGGGGTCCCGTACAAATTTCGTCTTCACTGCACCATCCAGAATTTAATAGATTTTGACTTTGAAGATTATCCAGAGATATATAATTTTTTAGGGTAGTACTCATATTGACATGGACTTGACACGTTGGACACGTTGTATTTAGTTGTTACCTAGCAGTATTTTGATGGTTACTTTCTTTTTTGTCTTGTTTTTGGACGGTTACTTTGTGTATAGTACCTGTAAAGTACTTGGTTTTGGATGATTACTTGTTGTATAGTGTCTGTAAAGTACTTGGTTTTAGATGGTAACTAACTGTTAACAAGTGTTATGACTTGTTATAGTCTCTTATTAAGAATTATCAAAGCATACAAGCCAACTTACCGTGAACTATAAATACCTGGCCGTCATTAAAGTCACATGCCCAAGACCTAAGGAGCAGGACGTCTGATAAGATCATACATCTCAAGACCATTGATAAGGGATTAAGTTACTACCGTGCAACAACTCGCAAGTAGCCGACGTACCTCATTGAACAAAATATTTTCCCTTCATTCGTACTTGTAGTTTTAATCATAGTCAGAAAGAAATTTTGTAGGATCATTTAATATTATTTTATTTATTTTATTATTGAAAACAAATTCATTTAATTCATAATTAAATATATATTATATATATTTTTATATAATTTATTTTCTGACTCCTCCCTCTGTAAGAAATATATGGGTTATTAACCTTCGTTCCAAACGCATATTTTCGCTTGGTTCCCATAAATAGATGTAAAATAGTTCTCACAATTTAATGTTTCTCAGATGTTGGATTATTTTTAAACTCTCGTATCTCAGTCAATATGAATAAAAAATTGACGAAAAAATCAAAATGTTTTTGGAGGGAAAACTAAAGTCAGAACTAGACACATCGGACTTTCCATTCAAGTCAGGACCACCCATTTGAAAATAATATATTTGATCAATTCCTAAAATTCCTGCGCATGGCAAGTTTGTTTCGTCAGTGTGCCACGCCCACAAACGACCATAACACTAAAAGCCGTCTAGCGCCCAAAATTATTGAAGTCGGAATAGTCATTATAAAGATTTAACCAAAAAAATCTATATTTTGCAAACTTAATCGATATTTCACACCACATTCCGTTTTCACTAATACGCCACCAAGCCGCTAGAGGCGCTATAGGCTAGTTGACGGTGTAGGGTAAGTGGCGGTATAGAAAAAAAAGATTGATGGCACTATAGGCTAGGTGTGTTAGTTTAAGAGCAGAGTTGCTTTTAGTAAATCTCCATCCCCCTCGCACTCGTAGAGTAAAAGGGCATACTAGATTCGTCAGAAAGTTTGTAACAGGTAGAAGGAAGCGTTTCCGACTGGGGTCTTGTGCTGTTCCTAATATTCGAGAGCCAATCGGATTGGTTCTAGAATTGGTTCTAGGAATAAAATATGCCTGTATGCACTCCCTGTAGATGTCAAACTTTTCAGTTAACATTTTAGACTATAACAAGGAAGAACGCTATAGTCGAGCCGTTACTAAGCTAAAGAGACCAAAGGGACTTATATACTATTTGCAAAAGAAATACGATTTTTGGGAAAGTTTCAGCCCGATAGCTTTAAAACTGAGAGACTAGTTTGCGTAGAAACGGACGGACAGACGGACAGACGGCCAGACGGACAGACGGACATCGTCTAATAATGCTGATCAAGAACATATATACTTTATGGGGTCAGAAACGTCTCCTTCACTGCGTTGCAAACTTCTGACTGAAATCAATATACCCTCTGCAAGGGTATAAAAACACCAACGATATAATTTTTATACCCGTTACTCGTGGAGTAATAGGGTATACTAGATTCGTCGGAAAGTATGTAACAGGCAGAAGGAAGCGTTTCCGACCCCATAAAGTATATATATACTTGATTAGGATCACTAGCCGAAATGTATTGGTCTCGTCAAAACCTATCGATTGATACAAAAAAATTTTGCCACGTCCACTCTAACGCCCATAACGCTTAAGTCTGTCTACCGCCGGTAGGTGGCGCATTTCAATCTCGCTTTGCTGCTTGCATATCTCCATTTCCCTTTGGTCCCTTTAGCTAAGTAACGGGTATCTGATAGTCGAGGTACTCGACTATAGCGCTCTTCCTTGTTTTTAGTTTTTTTTCCGATTATTCTTATAGGAGCTATAAGATATAGTTGTCCGATCCGGCTGGTTCCAACTTATATACAACCTGCAAAAGAAATACGTCGTTTGGGAAAGTTTCAGCCCGATAGCTTTAAAACTGAGAGACAAGTTTGCGTAGAAACGGACGGACAGACGAAAAGACGGACATGGCTAGATCGACTCGTCTAGTGATGCTGATCAAGAATATATATACTTTATGGGGTCGGAAACGTCTCCTTCACTGCGTTGCGAACTTATGACTGAAGACATAATACCCTCTACAAGTATGCTAGTATATATGTCTGATATCTAGCATGCAAATTGTGGGCGCCACAGGTTTCGGCGGCTTGTGGGCGTGGCATATTCGCGTAACAAATTTGCGCTGCGTACAAGCCTACAGAATCTAAATCTGTGATCCCAATTCCCTGTCTTACTACTACTACTATTTTACTATTTTTTGAAGTTTGTGGGCGGCTTGTGGGCGTGGCAAACATTTTTTGGGTCAATCGATAAGTATTGATAAGAACAATACATTTCAGTTAGTACATTAGTTATTCTAGCATCAAAACTGTAGGAGCCACAGTTGTGGGCGGCTTGTGGGCGTTAGAGCTGTCGTGGCACCCTGCTGAAACAAACTTGCACTGCGTAGGAATCTCAGGAATCTGTATGCCTAATCCCAGTATTGTAGTTCTTATAGTTTCCGAGGTCTCAGCGTTCATGCGGACAGGCGGACATGGCTAGATCGACTTGGCTAGTGATCCTGATCAAGAATATATATACTTATGGGGTCGGAAACGCTTCCTTCTGCCTGTTACATACCTTCCGACGAATCTAGTATACCCTTTTACTCTACGAGTAACGTGTATAAAAGCGGATTAGTTCTTCAAATGCCTCATTACTGTATTCTAATAAAATACTTAGATCCATATTAGTTCAAGCTGTCGCGCGAAAATGGAGTCGGCAATTGCTTGTGATTTGTGCACAAAAATTTGGAGACAAGTGTGTTTGAAGCTAATCATGCTATGTGCTCAAATCCTCGGAATGCCCTAGGTCTTAATGTCAAAATCAAAAATAAGGTGTGACTTACGCTCTACTCTAGTTAACAACTATGAAGTTGAAGAACACTATCAAAATTGTGAGGAACCTAAAATTACATTCAACATGATAATGTTGGAAAAAGGCAACAACAAAACCAAACGCTTAATTATTTAGACGATCGTTCTACAAAATCATCGAATGCTCTAAAACGAAAGAGAATGGATGAGGGCAAGGATATACTTAATCATAAAAAAATGGTAAGATTAGCGAAAACAAGGAAGAACGCTATAGTCGAGTACCTCGACTATCAGATACCCGTTACTCAGCTAAAGGGACCAAAGGGAAATGGAGATATGCACGCAGCAAAGCGAGATTGAAATGCGCCACCTACCGGCGGTAGACAGACTTAAGCGTTATGGGCGTTAGAGTGGGCGTGGCAAATTTTTTTTGGATCAATCGATAGGTATTGACGAGACCTTATCGAAATTCACTCGCTAAATCTGTTATTTTTTCTGGTATTTCCTTAGCTCATCTGAGCACCGCGCTGAAAAACAGATCCTCTCGTTCACTTCTATGGTTAGCTCGCGGCTTTTTTTGCGTGTAATGGATTTTCGGATCGGACAAATGAGGTGTCATTCAACGCGTATTTTAAGTGAGAATACAACTAGAGTAATGAACTTGTGCATCTATACCCAATGACCCCAACATATCAAATTTTCTAAATTTTAACTTATGTTCTTTCACCGGGCTTCCTCCAAAACGAGTTTTGTTTATAGTCGTGGTATGCAATGCTTTACTCGTTACGATCGGACTATAACAGTAGACTTAAATTTTTTCGTGTATATATAGTATTAACCTTTGCACACTCTCCTGGTGCGCTTCGTCACTACGTGGTCTGCCGTCCACAGTGACATTAACCAGTTTCGATTTTACTTGTTTGCTGCGTGTATTAAAAGGAATATCAAAACCCCTTTACATTTGCTAAAATTTTTTATTTTCATTATATTTTGGGTCCATTACAAACATATTTCACTTACAAACATTTTTCGGACCACTCATGTAGGTTTACAACAGCGCATGGGAGTCCTTCTCCTGTCCTCGATAGATGACTGCCAGCGATGTGGTGGAAGCCAAACTGTCCAGCTCGGCATCCTGGCCAGCCATTTGTTTTTGTTGTAGAACATTGTGTTTTGCATGATAACTTTGTATTTAATTTACAAGAGAACCATGGCTGACGGACAAGATTTTTCTGCATCAATTCTTAGGAAATCGCTGTCCATCGAGGATAATTTTTTCGCAAGTTTCGGGGGTGAGTCTCTTCTTCTGAAGTATTACTGATTTATTTTTTGTGACGAACCATGAAATGTTCCCTGAAACGTCACATTCACAGCAATGGTAACTTCTTTGATCGGAAGACTTTGTAAAAAGTTTCCTTACTTTGGACGCCTACTAGGTCGTGGGGCTTAAGCACTGAGCGAAAATTTAAAGAATTTCGATGTTAAATCAAGAACGAAGGCTATCGAAAGTTCGGTTATCGCAAATTTTCTCAATCCAAGAACAAACATTTTAATTAAGCATGAATAATTCAAGAACAAAATTATAGAAGTGAGATCGAACATTCTTGATGCAAAAACTAAAAAGGAATCGACATAAGTACAATACAAGATTGATTTAAGAACGAAAAATTCTTAGTTTTAGTTTAAAAACAAGAGAGGACGCTATAATCGAGTACCCCGGCTATCAGATACCCGTTACTCAGCTAAAGGGACCAAAGGGGATAGAGATATGCGAGCAGCAAAGCGAGATTGTAATGCGCCACCTACCCGCAATCTTAATATATGTTTATGTGGGCGGTAGAAAGATTTAAGCGGTATGGGCGTTAGAGTGGGCGTGGGAAACTTTTTTTGGACCATTCGATTGGTATTGACGAGACTAACATATTTCAGCTAACATTTTTTTGCTAGCATGAAAATTGTGTGCGCCGTGTGTGGCATATTCGCGTAACAAACTTGCGCTGTGTACAAGGCTACGGAATCTAAATCTGAAATCCCAATTCTCTATCCTTTAAAGTTTCCGAGATATTTCTTGAGTTTCCTGGGCAGTTTGTGGACGTTAGAGTGGGCGTGTCAAAATTTGTTAAGGTCATTTGATAGGCATTGAGGAGAAGGATACATTTCTGTAAATTTAGTTTTCTAGCATAAAAACTGTAGGCGCTGCAGTTTTTCGCGGATTGTGGGCGTTAGAGTGGGCTTGGCACCCTGCTGAAACAAACTTGCGCTGAGCAGGAAGCCCAAGAATCTGCATGCCAAATTACAATAGCCTAGCTCTTATAGTTTCAAAGATCACAGCTTTCATACGTACAGACGGACATGGCTAGATCGACTAGGCTAGTGATCCTGATCAAGAACATATATACTTTATGGGTACGGAAACGCTTCCTTCTGCCTGTTACATACTAGAATACTAGTATACCCTTTTACTCAACGAGTAACGGGTATAAAAACTATTTGTATTCAACATTTTTCAGCTAACAACTGTAGTTAAATTAACTAATTTTTACAGATGAACATATCTTAAATTTATTTGAATACGGAAAAACTTTTAGTAAAGACATGAATAATAGTTTGAATCTACGACCGCTCGCACTGCAGACAGACGACCTAACCAAACTCGACCGCGCACGCTTATAAAAGGGCGCTGACAAAACCAGGATCAAAAACCAGAAATCTCTGCCAATGGCCTAGCAAACCAATTCATTCATTTATTATTATTTAAACACTTTTATAAACAATTTAAGAAAGTAAGCACAACAAAAAAATACTAACACGCTTAAAAAAAAACAGCTTGAAAAATCTCTTAAATAAAAGTAAAGTCAGGGAAAGTTTCGGTGGGGTATCGAACTCGGGACCATTGTTTACAAAATGTCATTGTCCAGACTAACGCCTGAACCACCCTGAAATTAAGCGTACTCTGATTGCGTTTTAAATTTAAGTGCGAATGATTATTATTCTAAGAACATTTGCTTTAAACATTTAAGGCACGACTCTAGTCATTATTAAAATCGTTTGTTCTGAAATTTTTCGATCTAAAGCTTTTGTTGTAGATTACACAATTTTTAGCTGAGAAATTGTCTAAATTCCACTAATGGTTCATAAACGTGTTACCATCATAGAAGGGTCACAAGAAGTGCCCTAATCATACACTTTACTTGCCAGAAAACTGACTTGTTGGTTCTGCTGAACGCAAATGACTACCTAAGCAAGATGCAAAAGTTATTGCATCATGATTAGTAAAAAGGGAGCGTTAAAATAGTACGCTATCTCTTCATAAAACATTGCTGCTGCGTATATCGATGAGTCATATATCGATGAAAATTAACAGACTTTTCATTAAGAAACCATGAATTAGGTTAAACTCTTTACAATTGTTTAGGCCTTTTTGATTTTACCGTGGCCCCGATTTTTGTGCGCAATGCTGCCATTGAGGTGGCAAAAGATATTGACTTTCAAACGCATTTTTAATACAACAAAATTGGCCGAGTCGATCTAGCCATGTCCGTCTGTCCGTATGAACGCTGAGATCTCGGAAACTATAAGATCTACAATACTGGGATTAGGCATGCAGATTCATGAGATTCCTGCGCAGCGCAAGTTTGTTTCAGAAGAGTGCCACGCCCACTCTAACGCCCACAAACCGCCCAAAACTGTGGCTCCTACAGTTTTGATGCTAGAACAAAAATTTTAACTGAAATGTATTGGTCTTGTCAATACCTATCGACTGATCTAAAACAATTTTGCCACTCCTACTTTAACGCCCACAAACTGCCCACAAGCTTCAAAAAATCGTAAGTATGAACGCGGATATCTCGGAAAATATCAAAGATAGAGAAACGGGATTTCAGATTTAGATTCCGTAGGCTTGAGCGCAGCGCAAGTTTGTTACGCGAATATGCCACGCCCACTCTTACGCCCACAAACCGCCCAAATCTGTGGCGCCCACAATTTTCATGCTAGATAAAAAATTTTAACTGAAATGTATTGTCAATACCTATCGACTGATCTAAAAAAACTTTGCCACGCCTACTTTAACGCCCACAAACTGCCCACAAGCTTCAAAAAATCGTAAGTATGAACGCGGATATCTCGGAAAATATTAAAGATAGAGAAACGGGATTTCAGATTTAGATTCCGTAGGCTTGAGCGCAGCGCAAGTTTGTTACGCGAATTTGCCACGCCCACTCTTACGCCCACAAACCGCCAAAATCTGTGGCGCCCACAATTTTCGTGCTAGATAAAAAATTTTAACTGAAATGTATTGGTCTAACGCCCACAACGCTTAATTCTGTCTACCGCCGGTAGGTGGCGCATTTGCTGCTTGCATATCTCCATTTTCCTTTGGTCCCTTTAGCTGAGTAACGGGTATCTGATAGTCGAGGTACTCGACTATAGCGTTCTTCCTTGTTTAATTTTGTTTTCTTGTAGGTCTTTACACATCTAGTCTCAACTTTAAAATGATGTTTAAAAATTATTTTATTGTTTTGGAGCTACTTTTTTTAAAATAATGTATGCATTGTTAAGGGCACAAACCCCGCCCTTAAGGTGTGTTTCACAATAGGGAAACTGGTTTCCTTTAAATGTTTAAATGTTTAATGACGAACAGTCCATTTCCTCGATATTAATGAGCTGACGACTCCCAAAAAAGTCTGTAGAAATCGTTTCTTTTCCACACCTTTACAAATAATTTGTTTTCCGCTTCTAATTGTCCTTAGATACTTTCGAGTTTGTGGAAAACTGTTTTCTCCATCGTTCCAAAAAATTTTGTGATGTGTATTGGTTAACCAAATTGCAGTTTGAGATTTTGTGTTTAGCAAAGTAAAATCACATGGTGGTTCTATTAAAAAACTTTTATTCAAGTTTGGATCTTTTTCGAATACAATTCCAATTTACTTTAGAATAAAATTATTATTATTATCAAAGAATCCTTGAACATCAATCAAAACAGTATCTTTCAACATTTTTCTAATGTTAAACAACTCGTTGTAGAAGTCCGTTTAATGGGTTATATTCAACTAAACGGTCATGTATGAGGAGACAGTGAGCTTGGGTATTTTCATGACTTGGTGTCTTCAGTTCTATTTAAGTTCTCACATCAATAGGACCAGTTTTCACTGATTCGTTTTGATATGATAGATCAACCACAATAATAGGGGCCATCAAAAATGGTTGTGACTCACGAATATAGTAACTAGATTGAAATCTTGTAAACATTTCATATAGGTGAGCATACTGATTCTTACTAAAATCAACATTCAGAGTTTCAAGTTTGATAAGTTATTTGTGATAAGTTCTCCATTTAGTGTAAATCCAATTATAGCAAAACTTGGTTTTTCGCGGTTAGCCGACAATTTCACATTCCAGCTGTGTTGACTCCCACACCCCAACTTGGGGTTAACATATGAATACCAACTCCGGAATGCGATTGGTAGGCTTACACCACTTTTAATAATATCATACATCTTAATTTTTGCAAAATCGCTCGTAGTTACATGGGGAATTTTCCATGTTATATTCGTCATTTCAGCTTAAAAGATTGTTCATTTCTGGTTTGTTCAAACTCATCACTAAGATTCTTAGTTAGCATCAACACTAGTTCATGTTTACATTTTAACAAAACTTTTTTTTATAATACTCAGCAAATCTCAACTAAATTTAAATGGTACAGAAAAGTTGAAGTGGGGTCCCGTACAAATTTCGTCTCCACTGCACCATCCAGAATTTAATAGATTTTGACTTTGTAACGAACTGATTTTGTATGTCTGCTCGCTACGAGATTCGTGCGGCTAGCTCAGAAGATTGTGTGTTCGTCCCACCAAATTTATATGACGTGACTGCCCCGTAGATCAGTGAGAAAACAAAAGGTTCAAATGGCAACAGTGGGATTTATTCTCGTGGTATTGGTACAGCGGGTGTGTGGCTATGCTGGCTCCTGTATCTCCTTGCTCTGGCTCCGCCGGCTGCTGGTGCTCCTCCTTCTGGCTTGTCGACGCGTTGACTCGGCTTCCGCTTGGCTCCTGGGTCTCGGGACGCTCGTAGTGGCCGCCTCTGCTCACTCGCCGACGCGCTGCCTCGGGGTCGCTTGTTGCGCCTTAGACTCGCAGAGAGCTCGGCCTTGTGGGCTTAGGGAAGCGTCACCGTTCTCAGACTAGGGTGAACAAGCCTTGCTCTCCAGGCCGACGCCTTTCGAGGCAATACCTGTCCCTTGCTCTGTCCCGAACGGTCCCGCTAGGTTCTTGCTCAGATCGCGCTGACAGTCCAGGCTGTCGCCAGGAGGCTGCCTAGCAGTTCACTTCGCTTTACGCCTAGCGCAGACGAACGTTCCACCCGGCTTCACCCTAATGCTTATCGTCCGTGACGCGCCTGCGCTCCCCAATGAGCTCCGCGCGGCGATGGTAACGTGGCTGCCGGAAATGTCTGCTAGCGTCGCTGCCGATGTCTTCTGCGTTGTCTCCTGACCAGTAGCTTGTCGTTCTGGCACTCGGGGAGTTGGGTGGTTGCTGTTCAGGAACTTCGCCGGTAATCGCAGGGCTCTCCAGGCGCTCGCCTCTTGAAACCGCAAATCGATCTACCGCTCGTCCGTCACGCCAGGTCCTGCTTGGTCGGGCAAGGTACGCTGGGTCTCAGACAACTTTCCTCCCCAAACTGACGGTTCCTCGTCGTAGGACTCTTCCGCTTGTCTCTGACGGACCCGCCGGGCGACTCGCCAGGGTGTGGTCGCGACAAAGTTGGAAAACGAACGCCTTGACTTAGCCGTGTGTTGCCTTCCGGAACTCAGCCACTTGTGTCTCAATTCGGAGATTCCTGATGTCCCAATCCCGAACGTCTCGACGTGGCGATCTTGCTCCTTGTGTGCTTCCCACGGCGCTGCTTCCGACGACTCGCTTGGTTGTAGCTCCCTCGTAGATTACTTGCTTGACTGACTGTTCACTTGGTACTTTGACTGATCTTGAAGGTTTGACTCCTCGTGATCGACTGATCCAGCTGCCAGCGCTCTGCGGCCTTATATAGGGCTTCCGGGAACCGTTATTCCCCTTTTGCGCACGGCACGCTGGATCTCTCCACTCCGGGTCCAAAGTCCGCGCCTCCTGGTTGACCCACTTGTCCTTCACGTACCGCTTCCAATCGATGCTCCGCCCACTGCTGCCGTCCCGCTGATTCCCACGATGTTTGTGGCACGCCTGTGTGCCACTCCACTGCCGAGATGTGGCACTTCTTCTCCCGGTCCAAAGATCACGGGAGAGTCCAAAGTCCGGTGGAGTTCCGTTATCCGCTTTTGCACACGGCACTCTTGCTCTGCCCGCCAAGTCTCCATTCTCTCATTCTCCGCTCCTTGGTCTCCAATCTCTCTCGTTCTCCACCCAAGTCTCCAAACTCTCCTGTTCTCCATCCAAGTCTCCAAACTCTCCTGTTCTCCATCCAAGTCTCCAAACTCTCTTGTTCTCTATCCAAGTCTCCAAACTCTCTCGTTCTCCTCGCCGCGCCGTTACTTCGCGAATTCGCCGCGTATCTGGTAAGCGACCGGCCATCTGCTGCTGCTTCTATTTGTGGGGAGTTATTCAACTCCTCACATTCCCCCCTTACTTCGGGAAACATTTAAGACTGGTTCCTACTCTCCGGCGTTTCCTTGCTTATCCTAGCCTTTGGGTCCTTGTGATTCCCGCGGCGCTCCCTCGTTGCTCCCTCGATGCTCCCTCGACGCTCTTAACTCCCTTGAGTTTCTACAGCGGGGGTCATCCTCCTCGTAGCAACTTTAAATCTCCCGCGCCGATATTTCCTGTGTTCCCACTGGGACATCGATACTCCTGGGCTATCGATCCCCAGCTCGCTGCTCATTGCTGCGTTCCCTTCCTTTTATCGCTTCCTCCGCCTGGTCACACCATTCGTGCGTGATCGATGTTTATTCGTTTATCGATACCGACGGTGCGGCGTTGCCACCTGCTCGTTGCGATATTTCCACCTTGGGCCGATATTACCATTTGACGTGTACCCATCGATCGCACTTTCATCTAATGCCAATCGATCGCCTATCGAGGCGCCCCCTTCCCTGGCTCGTGGTGATTTTGCAACTTTTGATCTGCCCGCACAGCTTCTGGCTGATCTGTCTTTTCCATTTTCTCTTCTCAGCTCCTTCCAGCCTATGCCGTTCGTTGCCCTCAACCTCCAGTACAATGGCCCCAGCGGCCTTGAATAACGTTTGGGCTTCGTTTGCAGCAGAGCTTTTCTGCCCGTGGTGAGTTGCACATTTGGTTGAACCGGCATTTACTTTTCTTTCCTTTCAGGGTTTGTTCGTGTGTTTTTTTTCTGTCAACTGTTGGTGCGATGCGTGTTCCTATCTCTTGTGACCAACTGAATACGGTGTAGATCTGATTCTGCACCGTCCTCCCCCTTTCCTCGGGTAACAACTAGACGAGCTCGTCCGGTGCTCCGTATAGAATCTCCGGATGCTACGGTGTATGTCTGGACTGCGCGCCTTGTTTTGCTTGTCTCCCTCCGCGCATATTCTCTTCTACGTCGCGTAATCGGTTGACTCTGGCTCGCGCCCGACGCTTAAACCTGTTGCCTTGCGGGTGGATCCCTTATCGTTACTCGTGTCTTTGTGTCGTCCTCGTAAGTGTCCTTTCCGCCTGGCGTAATCTCGGATGACTCTGGCAACTGCCCGACGCTGAATCCTGTTGCCTTGCGGTCGGGATCACCATCCATCCTTATCCACGTCCTTGTGACCTATCCTTGTAATTGTCCTTTCTGCGTGGCGTGTGGATGACTCTCGCTTAGGCCTGACGCATAATCATGTCGCCTCGCAGATTGGATCAAAGTGAATTCCTTATCCATGTCCTTGTGACCTATCCTTATGGTTGATCTTTCTGCGTGGCGTGTGGATGACTCTCGCTTAGGCCTGACGCATAATCCTGTGGCCTCGCAGACTGGATCAATGTGAATTCCTTATCCATGTCCTTGTGCTATGCTGATTGTCCTTTCCGTGGCGTATTGATGACTCTCGCTTCGGCCTGACGCCTAATCCTGTCGCCTCGTACCTGAGTTTCTGCTGTCTGCTCGATTTGTTGTTGCTTGAGCTCGCCAACGTGAACTGTCCTTTCTTTCTTCGACTGTGTGTGGCGAATTTTGCAGATCACTGGAGAGACGAAATCTACAACCTGGTAAGGTCCGTCGTACCTCGGGGCTAGTTTTGCAGCGAATCCTTCAGCCGCTTTGGACAGGTGATGCTCCTTGGCCCACACTATGTCGCCCACCGCTGGTGACCATTGCCTTCTTCTTAGATTATAGTGTCTGGCTTGGTCCTGGGACGCCTTTTCCATATTTCGCCGTACGATCTCGAACACCTCCCTCAGTTTGTTGGCATTTTCCTCAGGGGTCTCCGTAGCTCGTCCAGTGCCTAGGGTTTCCTTATCATATAGGCTGCTGGGTAGACGTGGTTCCCTTCCCTGGGTAAGAAACGCCGGTGTATGGCCGGTGGATTCCGATGTGCTCGTGTTCACTGCTAGCATAATCTCCGGCCACTTCTCGTCCCAGTTTCTCTGGTCCTGCCCTGCGAACTGCGCAATCATGGTCTTGACCGTTCTGTTTGCTCGTTCGGTCGGATTCTCTTGTGGTGTGTATGGCGCGGTGAATTGTTGACTGATACCCATCTCAGCCAGGAAATTTTTAAATATGCGGCTTGCAAACTGTACTCCATTGTCCGTTATGACCACCCTCGGGACCCCGTACCTTGCGATTATGCGCTCCCTAAACGCCTTCTTGAGCGAATCTGCTGTCGCACTGCGTAGGGGCACCAGTTCCGTCCATTTCGAAAACCTGTCAATCATGACCAGCAGCATTTGGTTCCCGTGCTTAGATCTTGGTAGGGGTCCCACGAAGTCTGCACACACCGTGGCCCATGGTTCCTCCGGCACTTGGGTCAACATCTTCCCGGCCGCCTGCATCTGATTGGGCTTAAACCGCATGCAAATCTCGCATTTTCGTACGTGGGCTCGGGCGTCTCTATGCATGCCTGGCCAGTAGTATCGGGCTGCCAACCGTGCGATTGTCCTTCGGCTTCCTACGTGTCCCGTAGACGGTGCGTCGTGGTTTTCCCTCAACACTGTTTCTCGTAGCGACTTTGGGACGCACATCTTCCATGACGCGACGTCTTCACTGCCTGCTCGGTGAGGTATGTTTCTGTACAGTGTCTCACCATTCATAACATAGTCCGGGTACTTCTGCGGTTGGGTCCTTATCTTTTCGCCCATGTCCTTGATCCAGCTGCACTCTCCTGAGGTTATTGTTGCCGATGCCTCTTTTACTCCTCGTAGCGTCTCTGGTAGTGGTTGTCTTGATAATGCGTCGGCCACCACATTTAGCTGGCCCTTTCTGTACGCTATCTCAAAGTCGTACTGTTGTAGCTCCAGGGCCCATCTGGCGATCCTTCCTGAAGGGCTTTCGATGCTGTTTAGCCACTTCAGGGCCATGTGGTCGGTTACTACCTTAAAGTGGTAACCTTCCAGATATGGCCTGAGCTTCCGGATCGCCCAGACGATCGCCAAGCACTCCTTCTCCGTTGTCGAGTAGTTCTTTTCCGCGCCGTTCAGTGTTCGGCTCGAGTAGGAGATTACTCTTTCGCCCTTTTCGGTGTCCTGGGTCGGTATCGCTCCGATGCCGTAGTTGCTGGCGTCTGTTTGCAGGATGAAAGTTCTACTGAAGTCCGGGCATGCTAGCACTGGATCTGCCACGAGTCTTGCCTTAACCTCCTCAAACGCCATCTGGTGCTCTGGTGTCCACTCCCACTTACTGCCTTTGCGCAGCAGGTCGTTCAGGGGTTTGACGATTCTGGAAAAATCTGGTACAAATCGGCGGTACCACGACGCTACTCCTAGGTATTGCCGGAGCTCTTTGACAGTCGATGGCGGTTCTAGTTCGGCGATGGCGGCTACTTTTTCTGGATCTGTTCCTATTCCCTCGCTAGTCACTCGATGTCCCAGGTACAGCAGCTCCTTTTTGAAGAATTGGCGTTTTTCTGGATTCAGCCTCAGGTTTGCCTCCTTTAGACGCCGGAACACTTCCCTCAGGTTTCTTTTATGTTCGAATGCGAATGCGTGAGGTGACATCTCGGGGCCAATTACTTGGTCCAAGACTCGCTGAAACGTTGCCGACGCCGAGTGAAGTCCAAACGGCATTACCCTCCACTGAAACAGACCTTTGCCTGGTACCGTAAACGCTGTGTATTGCCTGCTACTTTCTTCCAGTGGGATCTGCCAGTATCCATCCTTCAGGTCCAAACTGCTGATGTACCGCGCTTCCCTTAGTTGATCTAGGATGTAGTTTATGCGGGGCATTGGGTAGGCATCCTTCACTGACTTCGCGTTGATCTGCCTGAAGTCGACACACAGTCTCCACTTGCCTGTCTTCTTTTTCACCATCACGATGGGGGAGCTGTATGGGCTCTTTGAATGCTCTATGAACCCCATTTGGAGAAGCTCGTCCACCTTTGCGTTGATTTCCCCTTAAATTTTTGGGTTCTTTGGGTAGTATCTCTGCTTGATTGGCTTGTCGTCCTTCATTTTGATCTGGTGTTCTGCCATATTCGATGTTCCCGACATTGTGCTGAAGTCTGCCAGCTCGGTTTCAAGGAACGCTGTAGTAACGTCCAACTCGTTTACTTGTTGAACGACTGCTACTGATAGCTTCTCCTCGAGCCATCCATTGTGTCGGTTCCTGGCTGGTATTATTATGTCGTGTCCAGCACACCTTATCTCGGTTCCGACTTGTTTCAGGAAGTTCCATCCCAACACTAATGGATCCACTACCCCGGGTAAAATCAACAGGCTCATGGTCACTTGTTTGTTGCCGAATTTGACCTCCACCTCGAGCTGCGCATTAATTCCGCCGCACCTTCCATCTGCCAACCTAACTTGCCATCTCGTCCTGGTAATCTTTCCTAGAGCAGCAATATTGTCCGCCAATTCTTCGCTAACGAAGCTTGTCGTTGCTCCGGTGTCGATTGTGGCTTTGTAGCTTTTCCCACCAATCATCACAGCTGCGGACAACTGCTGCTCCTCCTCGATTAGCTTGCCCGTTAGTTTGGAGAGGTGGCATTGTGCGATCCCCGCTCGCCTCTCTGCGGCTGAGATCGCTGGCCGTTTCCCGATCGTTGGCAGCAATCGACGCTCCTAACACCCACCTTGCCGCATATCCAGCAAAACAGCAGCCGCTGGTTACGACATCCTCTAGCCCAGTGTCCGTTCCCACCGCATTTCCGACAGGCCTCCTGCGGGTCTGTGATATGGGTGGCATCTTGTGGCCTCTGTGTGTTGCTTGGCGGCCTCCACAAGGTATTGTTTGGCTGTCTCTGTTGCTGTGGGGGTGGTGTCCAATGACCTCCGCCGTCTATTGTGGTGGTGACCATTGGTCGTTTCCTCGTATGTCCTGGTTATCTGTCTCCTCGCATCTTCTGCATGTCACCTGTGTTGGTGACGCCGACTTGGTCCTTGAGAACTTGTTCTCCTGTGCGAAAACTTCCCGTTCCTTTTCAAATTCTTCGTACTCGTCTGCTAATATCATCAGCGTGTCCAGGTCCGACACTCTGTATGCCCTTAGGAAGATCCTTAGACTAGGGGTGCAGTTTTCCTTGATGATCCTTAGGGTCTCTTTAGCGGAGTAATTAAGTGGCCTCACCATCGTCTGCATGTCGATCATGTAGTCCTTGAACGACTCGCTGAAGCCTTGCTTCCTTTGCCGGACCTGGTCCGCCAGCCTGGTGAAGAAATCTCTTGGCAGGAAATATGTGTGGAAACTTTCAATGAATTCTGCCCAAGTTCTCCACTGCTTATTGTTGGCGATGAACCATTTCAAAGCCCTTCCTTTTAGCAACTCCGGCATCGCTCGAGGGATCATATCGAGCTCCAAACCGTACGTGTTGGCGGACCATTCTACTTGCTCCAGGAACTCGAATGGTTTTTCCGCCCCGTCGAACCTGAACGACCATTCACGGACCTGTTTAGCGACCTTTGCATAGTCCGACTGGCTTGGTCTCGGGGTCAGCGCTGCTGCTTTCTTTTCTTGGCTTGATTCTCTCCTGTGGGCCTCTTTTTGCATGTTGTCAATGCTCAAGCTTGCCACCAGGTTGTCCCCTTCAGCATTCGTTAGCGTAATGCTTGGGCCGGCTCTGTCGTAGTATGTTGCCTCCAGCTCGGCCCAGATGTCGACGAGTTGTGGATCATTCTCTGTTTCGGAGTAGTATTCCGATAGTGCCTTCCTCATGTCGTCTAGCCTGCCCTCCAGGGCGACATTGAGCCTCTGTGCGACATGGGCGAAGTCTTCCTTCTTGAGGCGGTAAATCCACTTCTTTCCCATTTTTACTGTGCTGTTCTCACTGTTGGGACAATCACGTTGGGCGCCAGATGTAACGAACTGATTTTGTATGTCTGCTCGCTACGAGATTCGTGCGGCTAGCTCAGAAGATTGTGTGTTCGTCCCACCAAATTTATATGACGTGACTGCCCCGTAGATCAGTGAGAAAACAAAAGCTTCAAATGGCAACAGTGGGATTTATTCTCGTGGTATTGGTACAGCGGGTGTGTGGCTATGCTGGCTCCTGTATCTCCTTGCTCTGGCTCCGCCGGCTGCTGGTGCTCCTCCTTCTGGCTTGTCGACGCGTTGACTCGGCTTCCGCTTGGCTCCTGGGTCTCGGGACGCTCGTAGTGGCCGCCTCTGCTCACTCGCCGACGCGCTGCCTCGGGGTCGCTTGTTGCGCCTTAGACTCGCAGAGAGCCCGGCCTTGTGGGCTTAGGGAAGCGTCACCGTTCTCAGACTAGGGTGAACAAGCCTTGCTCTCCAGGCCGACGCCTTTCGAGGCAATACCTGTCCCTTGCTCTGTCCCGGACGGTCCCGCTAGGTTCTTGCTCAGATCGCGCTGACAGTCCAGGCTGTCGCCAGGAGGCTGCCTAGCAGTTCACTTCGCTTTACGCCTAGCGCAGACGAACGTTCCACCCGGCTTCACCCTAATGCTTATCGTCCGTGACGCGCCTGCGCTCCCCAATGAGCTCCGCGCGGCGATGGTAACGTGGCTGCCGGAAATGTCTGCTAGCGTCGCTGCCGATGTCTTCTGCGTTGTCTCCTGACCAGTAGCTTGTCGTTCTGGCACTCGGGGAGTTGGGTGGTTGCTGTTCAGGAACTTCGCCGGTAATCGCAGGGCTCTCCAGGCGCTCGCCTCTTGAAACCGCAAATCGATCTACCGCTCGTCCGTCACGCCAGGTCCTGCTTGGTCGGGCAAGGTACGCTGGGTCTCAGACAACTTTCCTCCCCAAACTGACGGTTCCTCGTCGTAGGACTCTTCCGCTTGTCTCTGACGGACCCGCCGGGCGACTCGCCAGGGTGTGGTCGCGACAAAGTTGGAAAACGAACGCCTTGACTTAGCCGTGTGTTGCCTTCCGGAACTCAGCCACTTGTGTCTCAATTCGGAGATTCCTGATGTCCCAATCCCGAACGTCTCGACGTGGCGATCTTGCTCCTTGTGTGCTTCCCACGGCGCTGCTTCCGACGACTCGCTTGGTTGTAGCTCCCTCGTAGATTACTTGCTTGACTGACTGTTCACTTGGTACTTTGACTGATCTTGAAGGTTTGACTCCTCGTGATCGACTGATCCAGCTGCCAGCGCTCTGCGGCCTTATATAGGGCTTCCGGGAACCGTTATTCCCCTTTTGCGCACGGCACGCTGGATCTCTCCACTCCGGGTCCAAAGTCCGCGCCTCCTGGTTGACCCACTTGTCCTTCACGTACCGCTTCCAATCGATGCTCCGCCCACTGCTGCCGTCCCGCTGATTCCCACGATGTTTGTGGCACGCCTGTGTGCCACTCCACTGCCGAGATGTGGCACTTCTTCTCCCGGTCCAAAGATCACGGGAGAGTCCAAAGTCCGGTGGAGTTCCGTTATCCGCTTTTGCACACGGCACTCTTGCTCTGCCCGCCAAGTCTCCATTCTCTCATTCTCCGCTCCTTGGTCTCCAATCTCTCTCGTTCTCCACCCAAGTCTCCAAACTCTCCTGTTCTCCATCCAAGTCTCCAAACTCTCCTGTTCTCCATCCAAGTTTCCAAACTCTCTTGTTCTCTATCCAAGTCTCCAAACTCTCTCGTTCTCCTCGCCGCGCCGTTACTACGCGAATTCGCCGCGTATCTGGTAAGCGGCCGGCCATCTGCTGCTGCTTCTATTTGTGGGGAGTTATTCAACTCCTCACATTCCCCCCTTACTTCGGGAAACATTTAAGACTGGTTCCTACTCTCCGGCGTTTCCTTGCTTATCCTAGCCTCTGGGTCCTTGTGATTCCCGCGGCGCTCCCTCGTTGCTCCCTCGATGCTCCCTCGACGCTCTTAACTCCCTTGAGTTTCTACAGCGGGGGTCATCCTCCTCGTAGCAACTTTAAATCTCCCGCGCCGATATTTCCTGTGTTCCCACTGGGACATCGATACTCCTGGGCTATCGATCCCCAGCTCGCTGCTCATTGCTGCGTTCCCTTCCTTTTATCGCTTCCTCCGCCTGGTCACACCATTCGTGCGTGATCGATGTTTATTCGTTTATCGATACCGACGGTGCGGCGTTGCCACCTGCTCGTTGCGATATTTCCACCTTGGGCCGATATTACCATTTGACGTGTACCCATCGATCGCACTTTCATCTAATGCCAATCGATCGCCTATCGAGGCGCCCCCTTCCCTGGCTCGTGGTGATTTTGCAACTTTTGATCTGCCCGCACAGCTTCTGGCTGATCTGTCTTTTCCATTTTCTCTTCTCAGCTCCTTCCAGCCTATGCCGTTCGTTGCCCTCAACCTCCAGTACAATGGCCCCAGCGGCCTTGAATAACGTTTGGGCTTCGTTTGCAGCAGAGCTTTTCTGCCCGTGGTGAGTTGCACATTTGGTTGAACCGGCATTTACTTTTCTTTCCTTTCAGGGTTTGTTCGTGTGTTTTTTTTCTGTCAACTGTTGGTGCGATGCGTGTTCCTATCTCTTGTGACCAACTGAATACGGTGTAGATCTGATTCTGCACCGTCCTCCCCCTTTCCTCGGGTAACAACTAGACGAGCTCGTCCGGTGCTCCGTATAGAATCTCCGGATGCTACGGTGTATGTCTGGACTGCGCGCCTTGTTTTGCTTGTCTCCCTCCGCGCATACTCTCTTCTACGTCGCGTAATCGGTTGACTCTGGCTCGCGCCCGACGCTTAAACCTGTTGCCTTGCGGGTGGATCCCTTATCGTTACTCGTGTCTTTGTGTCGTCCTCGTAAGTGTCCTTTCCGCCTGGCGTAATCTCGGATGACTCTGGCAACTGCCCGACGCTGAATCCTGTTGCCTTGCGGTCGGGATCACCATCCATCCTTATCCACGTCCTTGTGACCTAACCTTGTAATTGTCCTTTCTGCGTGGCGTGTGGATGACTCTCGCTTAGGCCTGACGCATAATCCTGTCGCCTCGCAGATTGGAGATTGGATTGGATTATCCATGTCCTTGTGACCTATCCTTATGGTTGATCTTTCTGCGTGGCGTGTGGATGACTCTCGCTTAGGCCTGACGCATAATCCTGTGGCCTCGCAGACTGGATCAATGTGAATTCCTTATCCATGTCCTTGTGCTATGCTGATTGTTCTTTCCGTGTGGCGTATTGATGACTTTCGCTTCGGCCTGACGCCTAATCCTGTCGCCTCGTACCTGACGTTTCTGCTGTCTGCTCGATTTGTTGTTGCTTGAGCTCGCCAACGTGAACTGTCCTTTCTTTCTTCGACTGTGTGTGGCGAATTTTGCAGATCACTGGAGAGACGAAATCTACAACCTGGTAAGGTCCGTCGTACCTCGGGGCTAGTTTTGCAGCGAATCCTTCAGCCGCTTTGGACAGGTGATGCTCCTTGGCCCACACTATGTCGCCCACCGCTGGTGACCATTGCCTTCTTCTTAGATTATAGTGTCTGGCTTGGTCCTGGGACGCCTTTTCCATATTTCGCCGTACGATCTCGAACACCTCCCTCAGTTTGTTGGCATTTTCCTCAGGGGTCTCCGTAGCTCGTCCAGTTCCTAGGGTTTCCTTATCATATAGGCTCCTGGGTAGACGTGGTTCCCTGCCCTGGGTAAGAAAAGCCGGTGGAATTCGATGTGCTCGTGTTCGATGGATAAGATTTTCGAATAAAAATGGCAGTCTATTTCGGATTGAAGCCGCGATCGGTCATTCAAAAAAGATTGAAAGTAAAAGTGACTTGTGTCTTGATGTCATAGTGAGTTAAGTGAATTAAAGTCTATCACCAATAAAATAACAATGAAAAATAAAAAAATTTATTTTTCAAAGTCAACGACTAATCATAAAATTAATTTGTATGTATTTGTGTGTGTATACAAGTTAACACACCCGGTTCCCATGAGGAGAAATTGTCGATTTGCAGGCCGTATCCAGTGGCCAACATGCGCAGTAAGGAAACTGCCGACTCGACACTCTGGGGGCCATCGCCCGAAGTCCGGCCAAAAACACTCACGCAGCAAGTGATCGTCGCTGGCCAGGTGCTAGGTGCTGACCCGGTGCTTTAGCGGCAGCGCTGGAAACACTCGCTCAGCGAATGATCGCCAATCCAAACAACTAATACAAACGGTCCGAAATAACTTACAAATATGCTTTTACAGCTATATGTGGTAAAATGAGATTCTCTTAAATGTATTTTCTTTATAAAACCCACTGATATTCTTTTGTAACAAAATGTTTCATTTGCTAATAAAAGACAGCTATAGCACATTTTCTTCTAATGAGAAACTATTTTGAAATTACAAACTAATTTGAAATTACAAACTAATTTTGTTATTCTCGAATTGTAATTGCATTCCTATATTTAAACAAATACATATAAGTGTTTAAGCAAATAGTTTCACGGCTTTCGCTCACACCTTTCCGCTACGTTATTATTAATTAAATATAGTTATTAACTAGTACCAGTCGAAAAATCCAAAAACATAGTTTAGAGGAAAGTCTTACAGAAGTTGTAAAATTTTTAAATAAGGAGATAAGAGTTCAATAAAATATTTACATTGTGGAATAGGTCTTGAGGAAACCAAAAAAAACAAGGAAGAACGCTATAATCGAGTACCTCGACTATCAGATACCCGTTACTCGGCTAAAGGGACCAAAGGGAAATGGAGATATGCAAGCAGCAAAGCGAGTTTGAAATGCGCCACCTACCGGCGGTAGACAGACTTAAGCGTTATGGGCGTTAGAGTGGGCGTGGAAAATATTTTTTTGGATCAATCGATAGGTATTGACGGGACCAATACATTTCAGTTAAAATTTTGTATCTAGCATATAAATTGTGGGTGCCACAGGCTTGGGCGGTTTGTGGGCGTTAGAGTGGGCGTGGCGTATTCGCGTTACAAACTTGCGCTGCGTACAAGGCTACGGAATCTAAATTTGAGATCCCAATTCTCTATCTTTGATAGTTTCCGAGATATCGACGTTCATACTTACGATTTTTTGAAGTTTGTGGGCGGTTTGTGGGCGTCAAAGTGGGCGTGGCAAACCTTTCTTTGGGTCAATCGATAGGTGCTGATGAGAACAGTACATTTCAGTGAAAATCTTTATTCTAGCATCAAAACTGTAGGAGCCACTATTTTGGGCGGTTTGTGGGCGTTAGAGTGGGCGTGCCACTCTGTTGAAACAAACTTGCGCTGCGCAGGAATCTCAGGAATCTGCATGCCTAATTCCAGTATTGTAGCTCTTATAGTTTCCGAGATCTCAGCGTTCATACGGACAGACGGACAGACGGACATGGCTAGATCGACTCGGCTAGTGATCCTGATCAAGAATATATATACTTTATGGGGTCGGAAACGCTTCCTTCTGCCTGTTACATACTTTCCGACGAATCTAGTATACCCTTTTACTCTACGAGTAACGGGTATAAAAACCCACCAAAACCTCTACCTCTATGGTGGTATGGAAATTAGGATTGCTTAGATTTAATTTAAGTAGCCAAGATAGAAGCAAGTCAAAAGAATTGGATTATATAACGATCTAATTAGGAAACAGCGAATAAGTCTGTGTTATATAGTGTTGTAATTTAATGGTTTTACTAAACCCTCACTCATCTGGACAGCTATCGCGTCCCATAGAGGGAGTCGGGTTAAAACAATTTGTAAAGTATTCGAGAATAAGCCAAAAATACCAATCTGTTTGGCAGACGAGATTTACGATTTGACGTAATCGTTAAATGTTCCGTGGCTTCTTTTTGTTACTCCTAAAGTAATGAGGGTGATCGTTGGATGTTTTGTTTTCAATGTGTAGATATATACATTGTTCGTACCCAAAGGTACTCAACATGACCACACCCAACAAATCAAGCAGTAGCCAAGTTGGGAACAGTACCAGGCGCTCAGTAGCACTCACTGAAGATGAGAATTGCTGGTCAGCATATTATATGTCTCACTAACTTACCATCTCACCGTCACAACGATACGCTGACTCGCCAATGCAGTCAGCACATTTGCGGTGTCAGCCGAGCCAACTACGCAACTGCTACCATAATCATAATTCCCTGACCTACTTTAGAATATAGCTTCTTTCACTAACCATTACACTAAGCTTCCGTGTTCCAAGTAGAATATAAGCAGGTATCAAATGAAGAATAAATCAGTTATCAACACCTCATAACTCCGCGGTTCTACTTCCTACCTCTAGGAATAGGGCTCGTAATACACTATCTCAACTAGCAGCTTACCACGTTAGCTCAACCTCATCGCAGTTCCCGCATCGCCTGTGGTTCGGCATTACAGTAACCATCGTTACCATTGCCGCGACGCGATCGTCCTGCAAGTGTCTACTTCGGTTGGGCACAAACATACATAATTCATGTTTTCTGTTCCCATGTCCGTAATAAATGTATTTATTGAATTTATCTGGTACTGGGATGGCAACAAGGTGTTTGGTTACGTCACAAATTGGGGTAACTGGATATAGCTTCCATTTTCTCTTTAATTACATTAGCATACAGCCAAAAGAGTTAGCTCACCACTTTTTCAAATTTTCCATATGATCGTTCTTAAGATATTCGTGAAAAACATGTTTTTTCGCTGTTGCTTCATAAAAGAGCTAATATTACAGAATCCAATTATCTAATCGTTTGACAACTGATACAATCTAAGAGTACACGAATTTACCTTTTTAAAGACATATCACGTGTTCGGATCGGACTTCAGTTAACGGAGTTATTAACCAAAGAAGTTACCAAAACTTAAAATTTTTTTAGCCTTATTTTGAAATACGATAGCTAGTTATACCCGTTACTCGTAGAGTAAAGGGTATACTAGATTCGTCGAAAAGTATGTAACAGGCAGAAGGAAGCGTTTCCGACCCCATAAGGTATATATATTCTTGATCAGGATCACTAGCCGCGTCGATCTAGCCATGTCCGTCTGTCCGTCTGTCCGGATGAACGCTGAGATCTTGGAAACTATGAGAGCTAGGCTATTGAGATTTGGCTTGCAGATTCCTGAGCGTCTTACGCAGCGCAAGTTTGTTTCAGTAGAGTGCCACGCCCACTTTTACGCCCACAAACCGCCCAAAACTGTGGCTCCTACAGTATTGATGCTAGAATAAAAATTTTAACTGAAATGTATTGTTCTCATCAATACCTATCGATTGACCTAAAAAAAAATTGCCACGCCTACTTTATCGCCCACAAACCGCCCCCAAACTTCAAAAAATCGTAAATATGAACGTGGATATCTCGGAAACTATCAAAGATAGAGAATCGGGATTTCAGATTTAGATTCCGTAGCTTTGTACGCAGCGCAATTTTGTTACGCGAATATGCCACGCCCACTCTAACGCCCACAAACCGCCCAAGCCTGTGGCGCCCACAATTTTCATGCTAGATACAAAATTTTAACTGAACTGTATTGGTCTCGTCAATACCTATCGATTGACCCAAAAAAAAAATTGTCACGCCCACCCTAACGCCCGTAACGCTTAAATCTGTCTACCGCCGGTAGGTGGCGCATTTCAGTCTTGGTTTGCTGCTTGCTTATCTCCATTTCCCTTTGGTCCCTTTAGCTGAGTATCTGTCAGTCGAGGCACATGACTATAGCGTTCTTTCTTGTTTTCTTTTGAGTTTTACTACCTTAGGAAAAATTGTATAAGTCATTTTGAGCGCTTGACACATTAGATTAGTTTGTCCTTTAAATGTTAAGACCAACTTTTCAAAAATCGGTGGCAAATCGAAAGCGCTATGGTTAGTTTAGTAAAAGTATTCCATTTCATAACATCACATTTTTCCTTAAAAAAAGGATTGCTATGATGCTGACGTCAAATTTTTCACATTAATTGAGTTCTTACAAGACTAAAATGTGCAAGAACTCGATTACAAAAATGTTGTATATATGCGGAAGTTATATATTCATCGGAAGAAAATGCAGTGATGAACAGGAAGAAAAATTTCATGAAGACATCTCCACATTCGAAAAGCGTTATGACGGTTTTTGGAACGAGGAAGGATGAGTGACTACTGCTGGATGCAACTTCGGGAAGATTCTTCTTCTCACAACCGAAACAGTTCAAGGAAAAAATCTTCTTCCGCTTCTAAGCAAAAGTAACAGTCAATGGCATCTCTTTCCATTTCGAAAAGAAGTTAGCCGAGATGCACATGTGCCGCATACAGATTTGGGAGTCCATAGCTTGCGTAAATTTTTTCGATTCAAACCCAAAATACTGCTGAAAAGGGCTTAATATAGGTTCCGTTATATTACTGAATTTTCTTCCGCTGGATTTATAGCTTCCGCATACGTAACAAAATGTGTTTATCGAGCGCTTGCACATTTCAGTCTTGTAACCACTTACTTAACATAGTAATCCTTTTTTCGAGGAAAAATGTGATGTTATGAAGTTAAATACTTTTACTAATCCAATCAGAGCGCTATCGATTTGCCACCGATTTTTGCAAAATTGGTCTAAACATTTAAAGGACAAACTAATCTAATGTGTCAAGCGCTCCAAATGACTTACACAATTTTTCCTAAGGTAGTAAAACTCAAACGAAAACTAGCTATTTCAAAATAAGGCTAAAAAAATTTTAAGTTTATGTATCTTCTTTGGTTAATAACTCCGTTAACTGAAGTCCGATCCGAACACGTGATATGTCTTTAAAAAGGTAAATTCGTGTACTTTTAGATTGTATTAGCTGTCAAACGTTTAGATAATTGGATTCTGTAATATTAGCTCTTTTATGAAGCAACAGCGAAAAAACATGCATTTCACGAATATCTTAAGAACGATCATATGGAAAATTTGAAAAAGTTGTGAGCTAACTCTTTTGGCTGTATGCTAGTGTAATTAAAGAGAAAATGGAAGCTATGTTCAGTTACCCCAATTTGTGACGTAACCAAACACCTTGTTGCCATCCCAGTACCAGATAAATAACAAGAACTGTAGCAAAAGCTTTATTTGAATCCTTTATTTTAAAGTACGGTTCAATAAATACATTTATTACGGACATGGACATGGGAAAAGAAAACATGAATTATGTATATATCTATACATTGAAAACAAAACATCCAACGATCACCCTCATTACTTTAGGACCAACAAAAAGAAGCCACGGGACATTTAACGATTACGTCAAATCGTAAATCTCGTCTGCCAAACAGATTGGTATTTTTGGCTTACACTCGAATACTTTACAAATTGTTTTAGCCCGACTCCCTCTATGGTACGCGATAGCTATCAAGATGAGTGAGGGTTTAGTAAAACCATTAAATTACAACACTATTTAACACAGACTTATTTGCTGTTTCCTAAATAGATCGTTATATAATCCAATTCTTTTGACTTGATTTTTTTTTAAATTAAATCTAAGCAATCCTCATTTCCATACCACCATAGAGGTAGAGGTTTTGGTGGGTTTTTTTTTTGGTTTCCTCAAGACCTATTCCACAATGTAAATATTTTGTTGAACTCTTATCTCCTTATTTAAAAATTTTACATCTTCTGCAAGACTTTCCTCTAAACTATGTTTTTGGGTTTTTTTCACTGGTGCTAGTTAATAACTATATTAATTTAATTATTAATAATGTAGCGGAAAGGTGTGAGCGAAAGCCGTGAAACTATTTGAAATTATGTCAATCGATAGGTATACTGAAACAAACTTTCGCTGCGTAAGAAGCTCAGGAATCTGCACGCCAAATCTCAATAGCCTAGCTCTCATAGTTTCCGTGATCTCAGCGTTTATCCGGACAGACGGACATGGCTAGATCGACTCGGCTAGTGATCCTGATCAAGAATATATATACTTTATGGGGTCGGAAACGCTTCTTTCTGCCTGTTACATACTTTCCGACGAATCTAGTATACCCTTTTACTCTACGTGTAATTGGTATAACTAGCCATTTCAAAAAGGCTAGAAAATGTAAATTTTGCTAATGTTTGTGCCTAACCGAAGTAGACACTTGCAGGACGATCGCGTGGTGGCAATGGTAACGATGGTTACTGCGATGCCGGATCACAGGCGATGCGGGAACTGCGCTGAGGTTGAGTTAACGTAGTTTAGGTGCTAGTTGTGAAAGTGTATTAAGAGCCCTATTCCCAGAGGTATGAAGTATAACCGCGAAGTTATGGGTTGCGTTGATAACTGATTCATTTGATACATGCTTATATACTACTTGGAACACGGAAGTTTAGTGTTATGATTAGTGAAATAAGCAATATTCTAAAGTAGGTCAGGGAATTATGATTACGGTAGCAGTTTGCGTAGTTGGCTCGGCTGACACTGCAAAATGTGCTGACTGCATTGGCGGGTCTGTGTACCGTTTAGTCGGTGAGACGGTGAGTTAGTGAGACATATAATATGCTTATCAGCAATTCTCATCTGCAGTGGGTGCTACTGAGGGCCTGGTACTGTTCCCAACTTGGCTACTGCTTGATTTGTTGGGTGATGCCCATGTTGAGCACCCTTGGGTACGAACATTCTCCCCCCCATTGAGGGGTACCCTCGGTCAGCCCTTGGCCGAATTGTATAGAAAGCACCTAACAAATCATTAACCTTCTGCAACAAAACTTAGATATTTCTTTGTTAAATTTAAAAATGTTGAACAAAAGTCAGACTTCTTGTATGTTTTAAGTTGATGAGAAGTCGGTTCTATATTAATCGGTTTTCTCTTGCAGTATAAAGTTCAGTCAGCTGCAATAAACTATTATATGTAGCGGTTGGTTCTCGATCGGACGAGTCAATGTCGCTAGATCTTGATTGGCTACATATATCTTCATACTCTTTTATTTCATGATCCATCAATGCTAAGTTCGTTAAATGAATCCCTTCTTTATCGAAAGAAAACTTATTCTCCCGTTTGCTATCTTCTATATTAAATTGATTATAATTCACCGGATTTTTATCTTTCGTTGGCTCATAAGCAGCGTTCGGTCCTGCAAGATCATCCGCGTCTTCTACCAAAATAGGGTTGATTTCCGTATCAGATGAGGTTTCTTTATTGAGAAAACCTGTGATTACATAACCAAGCCTTGTGCCTTGTGCCAAAGGTTTATTAGGTCATAGTTCAAGTAGTTCACCGGATATTACTCGAGAATATACATCAACCCCTAAGGTTAGGTCAATGGGTCCAGGTTGCCGAAAGTCAGGATCTGCTAACGGCAGTCCCTCGGGAATATTAAGATAGGTTGCTATCGGTACTGACGGTTGGTCTGTAATGACTCTGGGAATAATAAATACCTCTTTAAGTGTTTCAAAACCTGATGTAACTGATGAGAGCTTTAGTGTTGATCTCATTGCTGTTGTTATTTTTCCTCCGATTCCAGATGTATCAATCGGTGAAGACACTTTCTTAAGCGATAGCAGATCTGCCATCCTCCTTGAGATAAGATTCACCTGTTATGCAGTATCTATTACTGCGCGACATGTTTGTAGTTCACCGGTTGGCCCTTTTAATGATACCTTGGCGGTCGCGAGCAGAGTATATCTTCTAGGGTTGTCGTAGCCTGCAATGGTTGCTGCGCTGGCCACTGGATTGCTAGTCGGTCCTTGGTGTAGCAGTGAATGATGCCGTTGCTGGCAGACACGACAAGTGGCCGGTGATCTACAGTTTTCAACCTTATGGGCTGTAGACAAACAATTTTTGCATGCTCCTACTTGAATAATGGATAGGCGCCGCGTTTTTGGGGTCCACTTCCTGGATACAGCTACATGCTCTAAGATTATGTGGTCCTAGGTGACAAATCTTACAGCTTTCTTCGTTGTGAACTGACTGATGGCGGAGTGTTGCTTTAGGTTGAGCGCTTATCGTCTCCAGCATGCAAGCGCGCCTCTCAATAAACGTCAGTACGCTCCCTAACGTTGGAATTTTTACTCATTAAGTTTATGATAGTGTCATGCCTTAGTTGGCGCGAGGAGCCGTCTATATGCTTATGGTCAATCATTTTTGCTATGGCGGCGAATACTAGTATTTTGCCGTTCTGGTACCTGGCCTTCAATCGCAACCAGGTGTCGTCATAGCCACCCTGTGAGGAGGCTGTGTCTGTCAAGACGTTCCTCGCTTCACCACGCGGCGAACTCTGTAGAATATGTAGTTTTTGACTGGCCGAATATGGTTTATTATGTACCATTTCCACAAAGAGATCATGGAACCGTGGCCAGTCTAGATACTCGCCGTTGAACTCCGGAATGATAATTGGCGGAAGTGCCAAGTTTAGGCTCATTGGCGCGTCGTTTTCTCGAAGCAGGTTCATTTCGTATTCCTCGTATAATGTGTGAAATTGAGCTAGCTCTGCTACTGCCAGAGCTGCGGCCCCAGGTCTGCTGTCCAATTCGTCGTGGGCTTGCCTCAGTAACGCCCAATGGAGATCCAAGTGCCTTTGTAGGGCTGGGGTGACGGTTGGGGCGTTCGAGGCTAATGTTAATGATGACTCCGATTCGTTGCATCTTCTCTGCAACTGTCGGATCACCGTGTCAATTGTGGAATCTCCTTTGACTTGATCTCTTGTTGTGATCTTGATGTTGGCCGAAGTTCGTCTGGGGGCCCTAGGAAGTCCGCTTCCAGTCGGCATGTTGTCCAGAAAGATTTTCTGATAGTTTTCGACCAGCTCCTTTAGTGCTACTAGTCGTGAAGAGTACTCACTTCCAGTGGGTAATGCCGCTTGTTCTAGGTCTTAAAACTGCTGCCAGAGATCGTTTGGCAGATTTAGCTTACCGGAATAATAGCCGTCTCGGTGGCGTCGTTCGACCGAATCCATATTGTGTATCCTGGAAACAAAGAATCCTGTGAAGCCGGATAAAGCTGTGGGTCCTGTGAAGCTGAATGAAGCTGTGAATCCTGTGAAGCTGGATTAAGATGACGATCCTGTGACGCTGGATGAAGCTGGGTATCCTGTGAAGCAGGATTAAGCTGAGTATCCTCTGAAGATGGATGAAGCTGAGTATCCTGTGAAGCTGAATGAAGCTGAGTGTCCTGTGAAACTGGATGAAGCTGTGAATCCTGTGAAGCTGGATTAAGGTGAGAATCCTGTGAGGCTGGATGAGCTGTGGTTTCCAGGGCCGGTAGATGTAGTGAACTTAACGGGTCTTCTCAGCAGTCAGAGGTTCAGCCTTTGGTGGGAAGGGGGTTGCTGGAGTGTGATCCTTTGTTGGTAAAGGATCACGTCGGGGTCACCAATGTTTTTGCCTAACCGAAGTAGACACTTGCAGGACGATCGCGTCGCGGCAATGGTAACGATGGTTACTGCGATGCCAGACCACAGGCAATGCGGGAACTGCGCTGAGGTTGAGTTAACGTAGGTAAGCTGCTAGTTGAGATAGTGTATTACGAGCCTCATTCCCAGAGGTGGGAAGTAGAACCGCGCAGTTATGGGTTGCGTTGATAACTGATTTATTCATCATTCGATACATGCATATATACTACTTGAAACACGGATATTTAGTGTAATGATTAGTGAAATAAGCTATATTCTAAAATAGGTCAAGGAATTATGATTATGGTAGCAGTTTGCGAAGTTTGCTCGGCTGACACTGCAAAATGTGCTGACTGCATTGGCGGTTCATTTTACCATTGAGTCGGTGAGACGGTGAGCTAGTGAGACATAATATGCTGATCAGCAATTCTCATCTGCAGTGGGTGCTACTGAGCGCCTGGTGCTGTTCCCAACTTGGCTACTGCTTGATTTGTTGGGCGCTGGTCATGTTGAGCACCCTTGGGTACGAACAGGTAACTTTTTTGGCTATTAACTCCGTTAATTAAGGTCCGATCGCAACATGTGATATGTTTTCTGAAAGGTACATCTATTTACTTTTAGATTGCAACAACTTTCGAACGGTTATATAATTGGATTCTGTATTATTAGCTCTTTAATCAAGCCACATAGGAACAACATGATTTTCGCGAATATCTCAAGAACGATTCTTGGGAAAAATTTTTCCGTGATACCAGCGTGTACAGGAAAGACATATTAGTCTAGATACAGTGGCTTAAAAGATGAAATTTTTTGGCTATAAGCTAGTGAATTTAATTGACAGCTTAATGTTTTCGTTTCTTTCGTTTTTCTTGTTTCTTAGGGTGTTTTAAGGTGAAATTTGAAATTTTTATTACGCAATCGGAAAGACAACAGTTTAAAAAACAATATTTCAAAAAAAGAAAACTATAACAGTTAGTCTTTGTAAATTAATTTCCATTCTTTGTTGAAATTTCTGTATCATTTTCACTTTTGCAAGGAATTACTTGACAAACTGTATCTACTTACATACTTCTATAATATTCAAGTTATATAGTATATAAAACCAATATTTATAATTTTTATGTTTTTTTTAGAACAACTGGACCGCATTGAAGAAGGAATGGATCAAATTAATGCTGATATGAGAGAAGCAGAAAAAAATTTAAGTGGAATGGAAAAATGTTGCGGCATTTGTGTCCTTCCGTGCAATAAGTTTGTATATTACTATTCCAACAAAATGTTCATAATTTGTTATGTCAAAGGTTTATAACTAAAAAAGAACACAGCGGACAAAGGCGAATCTCAAGTACCCATTTTCGGTCTCCCTTTAATAATCTTTATATAAATATATACATACAAAAAGGATATAATGCGATTCTAAGCACATAAAGGAAAACAAAAATGGTTTGATCCTTAAAGCGTCTCCGAAAATTATATTTAAAGATATCTTATCTTCAAATACCTTTCCCAAATTAAACATTTCGGAGGTCCATTTGTACGCAGTTTTCCCTATCCAGATGTTTTACCTACATCTTGAAGTTTGTGCATGATTCCGTTGATAGTAATTTCATCTTGGACCTTGTACAGGGTTGCCCATATTCGACGGACCCATGTTTTTTTTTTTAAAATCAAAGAAAAAAATAAAAATTTGGCGGTTGGCAATCTTAATCATTTAATTTGTTCCAAGTAGATTTGTTTACATCAATTTTTGAATATGATATCTATCAAATGGCCGCCTCTGGCGTTGATGGCGTATTGTGCCCTTTTTGCAGCATTTTCCATCGTTTTCGCCAACATTTCGGCCGGAATAGCGGCTATTTCTTCACGAATGTTGTCCTTGAGCTCTTCTAGGGTCCTTGGCTTGTTAACGTAAACCTTTGACTTCAAATATCCCCACAAGAAGAAGTCAGGCGGCGTCAAATCGGGCGAACGCGGTGGCCAGTCCAAATCACCACTTTTCGACATCAAACGGCCCGGAAACAATTTCTTCAGAAAATCGATTGTTATGCGACTTGTGTGCCTCTTTTATTTGGCCTCTTCGGATTAAAAAAAGCCTCACCAGTCGTAAATTTTTCGTATAAACGCTTAATGGTGTTCTTAGAAGGCGCACTTTTCACATTTTTTAATTTTTTAAAAGCACGTTGAGTTTTCACAATTGACTTGTTCTGTTGAATGTAAATTTCAACTATTTCAGAGCGCTCGCGTGGCGTGTATTGTTCCATGGTAAAAATCTGCTTGGACTGACGCTTCAAACGCGGTATGTCATTAAGCGATCTGGCATCTCTGTCAAAAGTTATGGCGTCGTCAGATGGGTCCGTCGAATATGGGCAACCCTGTATGTACTATATATACCCGTTACTCCTAGAGTAAAAGGGTATACTAAATTCTTCGGAAAGTATGTAACAGGTAGAAGGAAGCGTTTCCGACTCCGTAATGTATATAAGTTCTTGACCAGGATCAGTAGCCGAGTTAATATAGCCATGTCTGTCAATCCGTCTATCTGTCCATCCATATGAACGCTGAGATCTCGAAAACTGTAAGAGCAAGAATATTGGGATTAGGCATGCAGAATCTTGGGCCTCCTGAGGGCACAAGTTTGTTTCAGCAAGGTGCCACTCCCACTCTTACGCCCACAAGCACACAAATTAATTAAGATTTCGTTTTTATTATCAATACCCATCTAAGTGCCAAAAATTACCATTCATTAAAAAGTTGTGACCAAGCAACAATAAATACTTAGCTAATTCAGTAGAGTGGTCGAGGCCGTCGACAATAGCGATTTTTATTCTTTATGTTTTTGTTTTAATACCCTAGAGTAAATGGGTATACTAGATTCGTCGGAACCTATGTAACAGGTAGAAGGAAGCGTTTCCAACCCTATAAAGATTTTATATTTTCCAAAGTCTCAGCGTTCATACGGAGGGACGCTTCTATTAAATCTAGAAGTTTGGGATTTGGCACGTAGATTCTTGAGCTTAGTCAAAGCCCCTGATCCTGATGCGAATTCAGTTAACTCGGTGTTTACTTAAAGTCTTTTCCCTGAGCTACACTTCATCGCCATCATCAAAATGATTTTCACCGTACTTGGTTTGTGCTGCAAGGTGTCGGTGCGGAAGAACAAGAGAAATACACACCAGTAATCGTTACGCTGTTTCTAAATACCTGTATCAAGCTCACAATGTTGTACGCAACCCACCACAGACCAATCCACTACAGACGTGGTGTTGTATCCAAAAAGTGAGTTGGCGTTAGCACATCGATGTCATCTGGGTGCTCTGTAACTGGAAGTAACGGGCGTGAGCTTATGATTGCAGTAATGTGGCAAACAAGATAGCGGAAATGATCGAAGCTAAGGGCAAGGCTCGCAGAAGAGCGGTTGAAACGATGATTGGGCTTTTTGAGCGACCTGACTCGATCCGCTACACATAAGCCCTTACCCGCCTTCTGTTAAATGTTGCCAAAACCAGTACATGAGTATTTCCACAAAATGCACAAGTGCAATTACAAGAACTAGTAGCTATACGAGTACTTTTATAGCTGTTATCAGCTTTGTTGCTCTTGCTCCCTGCTTGCCAGGCGCGTAGGTGGGCGCAGCAGCATATTGGAAGGGCTTCCAGGAAAACTGTGAACTCGTTTCTTCAATAGGCATATGTCCTTTCCATTTCGATTGCTTGTCGCTATCCGTTTTTGAAGAAGCCAGTAGACTATCAAACATCCAGCCATTCTGTCGGAGATGCCCATCGTCTGCAGAGCGCGTAGGTGCGCACTTACCTTGTCCGAAAATTGCCGCAGCCGAACTCCAGATGACGTTTCTACTCTCTCAAGAGCTAAGATTTCAAAGATGTGTGCCTGAAAAACAAGACGTTTATTATTAAACCGTTAAGCAGCTCCAAGGCAACAGCAGAGCTTGCAGCACAAATTTTCAACGCGTTAATTGTATTCTTTGGTTGACGCTTCCGGGTGTAAGCACGAATAGTAACATCAGCCGCATCTATAACCTCGTCGAATTAACGACATTGCAGAGAACAAAAGAATTTAATATTTTAATTTATTGTGTTTTTGTTATACGCGACAATTTATATATAGGGTTTTCTTTGGATCACGTCTGCTTAAAATATGCTTTTGTATGCTTCTTTAAACTTTCTTAATGATGATGATGTTAAAAATACCATAATATCGTCCATATAAATAAGGCAACATTTACCCAACAATTCCCCGAAAAAGTTGTTCATCAAACTCTGAAAAGTGGCGTCAGCGCTGTTGAGCATTTGCATATACTCAAAATTACCTTCTTCTGCTAAGAAGTCCGTTCTTGAAATATTTTCTTTCATTACATCAATTTAATGGAATCCGCTCGCCAGATCTAAGGTTGAGAAGTACCGTGCTCTTTCCAAGCCATCTGATACGTCATTTATTATTGGCAGGAGATATCTATCCTTTATAACTTTTTCAATTAACTTTCTGTAGTCTATTACCATTCACCGTTTTTTTCCCCGAAGGAGTGAGAGCAGGATGCCCTACACCAAATTGGCGTCCGATTTGGGAAGCGCAAATTATTTCAAGAAGTCCACTCGACGAGCACAATGCGCCTACTTTTTTATTAGAGATCTGAAATGCTTCCTCTTGGTTACCAACCCCAGGTTAAAGATAACCAATGCCCACTCTGTAGTATGAGAGTAAGAAAGGATATAGCTCACATTATTTCCATCTGCCCAATCCTGGAAATAAGTTAGGGATAATAAGTTAGGGAAATAGTAGAAGAATGCTTTTAAAATATTTCTAATCAAGAAATCTATGCATTTCCCATTTCCTCGGGTAGACACTATTAGACTAAGCTACAAGGCTATATTGGCAGTTTAACGTGGGAAGGCACTAACCGCACTCTACTCCTGTAAATGATAGTGAGATGGCTCTGCACTGCTGTCATACGCTCGGTACTCCTTTATCGTGTATCAGCGAAAGCTTAAGCCTGCTAGGACTGGTGCAGCGAATGGAGAAGTCTGCATGACAGGGAGCCTACGCACAACCCTAGAGGAAGCACTACCCGTCATGCTTGATATAATTCTCTTCAATATTATGGAAAAACAATCGGCTACTCTCTCAGCGATCAGGATGAGGGACGCAGTACAATGGAAACCATTTGTTGGCTCCAAAACTGTGAACGACTGTCGCAAATCTTTTAACGAAATGACGGAACAGTTTGACTTACACCTCAATGGGTTCCAGGGTACAGGGTCATAATCTGTGCAGCCGATGAACTGGCCAGAATGGCCACTGTTATACATTTAAAATATTAGTTGTTATTCCTTGTTCCACCGAATCCATTTTTATATTCAATGAAACTATTTAAAGGCATTTATGTTTTCTGTTTGATTTTCTTAATTTAAATGTTCAGAAATATATTTTTTAGAGTTCACTGTTGTACGGAGCGGCCGCCTTATGTCTTCGTATATATGCTCCCGCTGCTGGAAGCGAGGGTTGCAAGGGAGGGTGTACAAGTTAGCCAACCCGTGAAACTGTTCCACTTATGGAATTAATAAACAATTTTTGAAATTCAATCTCAACGATATTGCCTTTGCCTTTGCTTAAGATTCTGAAGACTTTCGAAGCCCAACCTTTTGCGTTCTAAGTTCAGATGATATTGCGTTCCAATTTTCAATCAAAATGCATAGGTCAGCATAATTTCATATCACATCTTGATGCGAAAGTTTCAGCATAAGCCTTTAATTTAAAGAAAATCTTGAAGCGCGAAAAAAAAGATTCTGGCGAAGATTCGTTGAATAAGATTTTAGAACTAAGAAGTCAGTAATAGTAAGTTAAGTGAATTAAGGTCTAACACCAACAAACTAAAAATAAAAATTTTATTTGTTTAAATCAACGACTGTTCATAAAATTAATTGGCGCCCAACGTGGGGCAGCGTCATTAAAAGTTCCATAAAATCAATTTAAGTAAAAATAAACTAAATTTATAAACGGAACTCGCGCGGCCAACACCTCAGCATTCTTAGTGGAAAAATTTATACATCCACCAACGACACGTAACAATGTGGCAGTGACCGTTTTGAATCTAAATGGAAAACAATTTATGAAATAATACATTTAAAAATATTAGGTTGATTAAAAAGTGAACTAAAGAGCTAACGCAGAAGCAAAACATCAAGAACACTATAAAAACAAAATAAATTCGAACCGCACAAATTAATCAAATTTGTTGAACCTAAAAAATAAACCAAACCAAAAGAAAACAATTCAAAGGAAACCCAAAGAAGGAAGGAAGGGCTTAAGGGCATTTCCTCGCCAACAACACTGAAAAAATAATTTTACTGAATTAAATTTAACAATGACAACCGGAGGTTCAGGATGTTTTTCTGCAGGTGGGCTTGGCCACAGCCAGCAATTTAACAGTTGAATTAATTAATAGATTAATTAATGTTCAATGGAACGAAGTGAGCAAAAAATAGACGGCTTAGAAGAAAAGCTAGCTACAGATGCAAACGCAGTGGATGACTATAAAATTCAAGAAATCAACCCAACTATATAATGTGAAACTACTATTGAATTATTAAAATCATTACCAAAACTCACCGGTGAACCAACTCAATGCGTAGGTTGAAGGGAAGCGGCAGAAACTGCAATTAGTCCTTATTTTATTAATATTTATGCATACGCAGTGGAGGACTATAAAATTAAAGAAATTGACCCAAATTTAAAGTGTGAAACAACTCTTGAAGTTATAAAATCATTACGTAATTCACTGGTGAACCAACTCCGAAACTGCAATGAGGGTTTATATTATTAATATTTATATTATTAATTCAAGCAATCTTACTTAGATTGGACTTTATATATGACAATAATCGACCGATTCATATTCTTGATTCAGAATTAAGTATCCTTAGACACGGTAGAATGACAGTTACTGAATACTATAATGAAATCAATAAATAAAAAAGGAGGAGGTAATATTTAAAAAACACCAAAGATATAATTTAAAAAAAAATTTTTTCCGATTTTTTCTATGGGAGCTATAAGAGATATAGTTTTCCGATCCGGCTGGTTCCGACTTATATACAACCTGCAAAAGATATACGACTTTTGGGAAAGTTTCAGCCCGATAGCTTTAAAACTGAGAGACTAGTTTGCGTAGAAACGGACGGACAGACGGACATGGATAGATCGACTCGCCTAAAAAAATTACATATTCGAAAATTAAAATGAATTATCAATATATAAAAAGTGTCCACAGTTCATGGATATTTCATTATTATATATTACCGCTATATAAATTTATTTGAAGCAAGACATTTGTTTTATGAAATAGAATGGTTGGAATTTGACCTACTAATTGGGTTTAATCTATTTAGAACAAGAAAGGAAGTTAACTTGGCAAGCCGAAGTTAGTACACCTTTTCAGCTATAATTATTAAATTTAAAAATACAAAAAATGATTTTACCAATAGTATAAGGTAATATGTCAAAAAACACCGAAGCTATAATTTGTTTCAAATTATTTTACCACCAGTTTTCCGATCGTTCCTATGACAGCTGTATGATATAGTCGTCCGATTTTGATAAAATTAAATTCGAAATTCAGAACTAATTCAAAAATGTTATTTCCAAGCGTAGGAGGTTATATGTCAAAAAACACCGAAGCTATAATTTGTTTCATATTATTTTCCCACCAATTTTCCGATCGTTCCTATGGCAGCTAAATGATATAGTCTTCCGATTTTGATAAAATTAAATTCGAAATTCAGAACTAATTGAAAAGTGTTATTTCCAAGCGTAGGAGGTTGTATATTAAAAAACACCGAAACTATAAATTGTTTCATATTATTTTTCCACCAATTTTCCGATCGTTTCTATGGCAGCTATATGATAGTCGTCCGATTTTGATAAAATTTAATTCGTAACTCAAAACTAATTAAAAAATGTTATTTTCAAGCTTTGGAGGTTGTATGTTAATAAACACCAAAGATATAATTCTTTTAAATTTTTTTTTCCGCATATTCCTATGGGAGCTATAAAATCCGGCTGGTTCCGACTTATATACTACCTGCAAAAAAAAAGACTTTTGGGAAAGTTTCAGCCCAATAGCTTTAAAACTGAGAGACTAGTTTGCGTAGAAAAGGACGGACAGACGGACATGGCTAGATCGACTCGTCTAGTGATGCTGATCAAGAATATATATACTTTATGGGGTCGGAAACGTCTCCTTCACTGCGTTGCAAACTTCTGACTGAAATCAATATACCCTCTGCAAGGGTATAAAAATAGGAACTGAAAAAAATATAGAAAGGGAGTTTTGGAAAGACAGAAAAGTTACTATACCATGAAAAAACTAAATACGAAAGAATTCATTATAAAAAAATACTAACTATTATAATACTATAAACTATTATAAGACCAATTAGAAGTCCTTATAAATTCACCAGTGTTAGTGGTTCCCAACAAAGGTCAAAATTAAGATGGCAGTCCTAAACAAAGACTGGTAATAGATTACAAGAAACTTATCGAAAACACTATACCGTACAGATACCCGATGCAGGACCCGTCTGTAATATGACATAATTTAGAAAAGGCTAAATACTACTTAACGATCGATTTGGAATCAGGACTCCACCAAATTTGAATGAAAGAGTCAGATATTGAAAAAAACATAATTTTCTATTAATAATGGAAAATTTGAATTTTTACAAATGCCTTTTGACTTAACAAATGCACCGAGATTTTTTTAAAAAGCGATGCATAATACAAGGTAAGTTCCAAAGTTAACAGGACTATATAAAAAAGTCAGAACAAATAGTTTTTTCGGCAAAATCAATTTATTTTATTCAAAATAGTCTCCTTCTGCTTTAATACAGCGTTTTGCACGGTCCAAAAGCATGTCGAACGAGTGGTTTCACTCGTTGCCCGGTATGGCCGCCAGTATGCCGGTGCAAGCCTTTTGAATGGCCTCTACGTCTGCATAACGCTTTCCTTTCATCGGCAAATGCATTTTTCCGAAAAGGTAGAAATCGCACGGTGCCATATCAGGTGTATACGGGGAGTGGTTGATGGTTAAAATGTGATTTTTGGTCAAATAGTCGGACACAAGCTTCGATCGATGAGACGGCGCATTATCGTGCAACAAACGCCAACTTCCATCTTTGCGATATTCGGGCTGAACACGTCGAATACGGCGCACCAAACGCTTCAAAACTCCAAGGTAGAATACCGCATTAACGTTTTGGCCGGGTGGAACAAATTCTTTGTGGACAATACCCTTGGAATCATAAAAACAAATCAGCATTGTCTTCATTTTTGACTTCCCCAGGCGCGATTTTTTGGGTTTCGGCTCGTCCGGCGCCTTCCATTCAGCACTCTGGCGTTTCGTTTCGGGATCATATTAAAAACACCACGTTTCGTCACCAGTCACAATCTTGTAAAGGAAGTTCGGGTCTTTTTTTGCCTCTTTAATGATGTCCTTCGAATGTTGAATTCTGAGCAATATTTGGACGTCAGTCAATTTGTGCGAAACAAACCGTGCACACACCTTTTGTAAGCCCAAAAGTTCGGTCAAAATGCGATAAATCGATGTTTTGGAGATGTTCAATTCTATTTCCATGAATTTCAATGATGATTTCGGCTGATTTTTTATGAATTCACGCACAGTTTCGATGGAATCTTCGGTGATCACGGATTTTGGTTGGCCCACATGTTCATCGTCATTTATGTCCTCACGACCACTTTGAAAACGTTGAAACCACTCGTGCACTCTGCTACGGGATAGGCAATCATCGCCATAAACTTGTTTCACCAATTGAAAAGTTTCGGTAAAAGTTTTACCAATTTTAAAACAAAATTTAATGTTGGCTCTTTGTTCGAAGCTCATTTTCGCACCAATGACAAAAAGATACTGACACTTAAAACGCAATAACCTCACTTCCAATACATGAAATGTCATGAAATTTTTACTGGAAGACGATAAACGATAGCAGATTCTAACGCACCAGTTGACATATAGATGGCGCCACTAGAGGGCGCTAGATTCAAAAAGTCCTGTTTACTTTGGAACTCACCTTGTATCTTATGGAAACCAGTGGGAAAACCTTGCCATGTTTATATGGATGATACTATGATTTTTTTAAACAGAATTGAACAACATTATGCTGATTTAATTAAAATATTTTACAAAGAGCAAATATAAAAATTTCACTAGAAAAATGAAAATTCTTTAAATTAGAAACCGCAGTTCTATTGTTTCTCAGAACGTAATTAAAACGGATCCTGATAAAATGGCCACAATTACAAAATACCCAGTTCCACGAGATATTAGAGAACTCCGAAGTTTTCTAGGACTAACGGGGTATTACAGAAAATTTGTCCGTAACTATGCAAAAATTGCTAAGTAAATAACAAAATTTCTAGGAGGGGAAAATAAAAAGGTTTCCAAAAGAATGTCTACAAAAATGTCAATACAGTATGACGAATCAGCTGTACGAGCCTTTAACGAGCTAAAAGAGAATTTAACAGCACAGGTTGAATTAGTTCAGCCAGACTATAAGAAAAAAATTTTTTTTAACAACAGACGCATCAGTATTAACACAGGATAATAAACCAATTACTTTTATTTCAAAAACATTGAATAAAACGGAACAAATTTATGCCACAAATAAAATAGAGTTATTAGTCTAGTATAGGCTTCACAAAATTTACGAAACTATTAATATGGAGTAATTGTCATATAAATAAAAACGGACCATCAATCCTTGTCTTTCACAATTTCGGATAAAAATCGTAGAAATGAAAAGACATCGTAGAAATGAAAGCTTTACCACAAAAATAATATACAAGCCCGGAACAACAAATGTTTAGCCGATGCATTGTCTCGAATACAAATAAATAATATTACAAACAGCGACAAGACACACCGCATTCCGCTGAAAGTAATTTTGCAAATGTAATACAGGAGACCCGTAAGCCGTTAAGTCAGTTTGTAAGTTTTTGACAAGGCAAGACAAATATTCGAATATGATACAGTTGAGAATTTGGTAAATACATTAAGAAAGTATCTTCCACCTAACACACCGTTTGGAATTCATTGTTGTTTAGTAGATTTGTATCATATTCACGTATCTTTAAAAAATAATTTTAGTAACAAATTTTTTTTTACACGAATATTTCTTCAAAACATTGAAAACGCAGAAGATAGAGCTATAAATATTATATAATATATATATATAATGTATAAGAAATTGTAAAAATTGCAATGAAAACAATTATAACAGACACACAATTAAAATTCCAATTGGAGAAGCCCCAATACCAACGAAAGGAGAAACCTAACATATTGATATATAACACATGGGCTGAAAAGTCCCGGGCCTTATAATGAAAACACGGTTTTTTTGGTTCAAAATTAGCTTTATTCATCAAAGTAATCTCCATCAAGAGCAACGCAATCATTCCAGCGCCGCTCTAACATTTCAATACCAATTTTGTAGAACGATTTATCTTTTGCCTCAAAATAGGCCTCAGTTTCAGCGATAACCTCTTCATTCGTGGGAAATTTCTTACCGGCGAGCATTATTTTCAGGTCTGCGAACAGCTGGTAATCGCTGGGAGCCATATCTGGCGAATACAGTGGATGTGGGAGCAATTCGAAGCTCAATTCATGTAGTTTTGTCATTGTTTTGATTAACTTGTGACACGGTGCGTTGTCTTGATGAAAAACAATTTTTTTTCGCCATATGCGGTCGTTTTTTTGCAATTTCGGCCTTCAGACGCTCCAATACCGCTATGTAATATTCACTGTTGATGGTATGTCCTTTCACAAGATAGTCGATGAATATTACACCACGCACATCCCAAAATACCGAGGCCATAACCTTTCCAGCCGATTGTTGTGCCTTCGGGCGCTTTGGACGAGGTTCACCAGTTGCTGTCCACTCAGATGACGATCGCTTTGATTCCGGAGTGAAGTGATGGATCCATGTTTCATCCATTGTCACATATCGACGGAAAAATTCCGGTTTGTTAGGTTTAAACATGGCAAAACCCTGCTCGGAATCATCAACACGTTCTTGTTTTTGGTCAACAGTGAGCAAACGCGGCACCCATTTTGAACAGAGCTTTCTCATAGTCAAATGCTCATGCAATATAAAGCCAACATGTTCTTTTGATATCTTTACGATGTCAGCTAACTCACGCAACTTCACTTTTCGATCATTCAAAACGATTTTGTTGATTTTCTTGATGTTTTCTTATGTTACCGCCTTATTTGGACGTCCACTGCGTTCTGCATCATCGGTGTCTCTACGACCACGTTTGAAGTCAGCAAACCAACGTTTTATTACTGTTTCTGATGGAGCGGAGTCTCCATAACACTTTTCAAGCCATTCCTTCGCCTGAACGGTATTTTTCCATCAAGGAGCTGCGTAAAATTAAAACACGAAATTGTTTTTGATCCATTGTTTTAAAAATAACAAAAGTAGCGTCACTCTTAGCACAATAACTCACAAACTAATGAATAGAATATAATGAAATTTTAACAGTTGTATTCTGAAGGTTAGTACTAACTGTAAAAAAGGTGACTGCAATAAGACTAGCGCCATCCATGTGTTAGGCCCAGAACTTTTCAGGCCATGTGTTACTATGCGAAAAGTCTAATTTTTATAAATTGTATTGACGCGTACTCAAAATTCCTAGTAGATAAAGAACTTCAAAATAAATTAAACATCGATAATAAGTTCAACCATTTCCATAAGTCAAAGTACTTATGAACTATAATGAACTAGCTTTACCTCGCCCCAATTTAAATTATTTGCACAAAGCCGTACACATAGATAATGTTAAGGATTAATAAGTTATTTGTATACCCGTTACTCGTAGAATAAAAGGGTATACTAGATTCGTCGGAAAGTATGTAACAGGCAGAAGGAAGCGTTTCCGACCCCGTAAAGTATATATATTCTTGATCAGGATCACTAGCCGAGTCGATCTAGCCATGTCCGTCTGTCCGTCTGTCCGTCATGTCAGGCATGCAGATTCCTGAGATTCCTGCGCAGCGCAAGTTTGTTTCAGCAGAGTGCCACGCCGACTCGAACGCCCACAAACCGCCCAAAACAGTGGCTCCTACAGTTTTGATGCTGTTGCTAGGCGGTTTGTGGGCGTTAGAGTGGGCGGGCACTCTGCTGAAACGAACTTACGCTGCGTAAGAGGCTGAGGAATCTGCACGCCAAATCTTAATAGCCTAGCTCTTATAGTTTCCGAGATCTCAGCGTTCATCCGGACGGACAGACAGACGGACATGGCTAGATCGACTCGGCTAGTGATCCTGATCAAGAATATATATACTTTATGGGGTCGGAAACGCTTCCTTCTGCTTGTTACATACTTTCCGACGAATCTAGTATACCCTTTTACTCTACGAGTAAGGGGTAACGTTCCATATACCAATATAGACAAAAGAATTCTTAACTATATATTCATTCATTAAATTTAATAATACCAAAATATCTACATCTTTACCTATTATTAAATACAAAAATATATTAATAACCAAAAACAACGGCCAGAATTTAGAGATCGCTTAAACGAAATTCATAAGAGAGGGGAGAGTTGTCCAACCCATGAAACTGTTCCACTTATGGAATTTATAATCATATTTTTGAATTCAATCTCAGCTTTATTGCCTTTGCCCTTGTTTAAGATTCTGACTTTTCCATTAAATTCGAGGGCCGCGCTAGGATGTCCTTCTAAGATAAATAATCCAATTGTAAAGTAAACACAAGCTTCCGTTTAAAGCCCAATCTCTCACGATCAAACCGCAAACTTTTGCGTTCAAATTGCATCGCGAAGTACAATTTCATTTCACAACGGGAAGCGGGATTTCACAACAGAAGCTTAAAATAGAAAAGCTTCTGGCCGATGTTCTTTGGATAAGATTTTCGAATAAAAATGGCAGTCTATTTCGGATTGAAGCCGCGATCGGTCATTCAAAAAAGATTGAAAGTAAAAGTGACTTGTGTCTTGATGTCATAGTGAGTTAAGTGAATTAAAGTCTATCACCAATAAAATAACAATGAAAAATAAAAAAATTTATTTTTCAAAGTCAACGACTAATCATAAAATTAATTTGTATGTATTTGTGTGTGTATACAAGTTAACACACCCGGTTCCCATGAGGAGAAATTGTCGATTTGCAGGCCGTATCCAGTGGCCAACATGCGCAGTAAGGAAACTGCCGACTCGACACTCTGGGGGCCATCGCCCGAAGTCCGGCCAAAAACACTCACGCAGCAAGTGATCGTCGCTGGCCAGGTGCTAGGTGCTGACCCGGTGCTTTAGCGGCAGCGCTGGAAACACTCGCTCAGCGAATGATCGCCAATCCAAACAACTAATACAAACGGTCCGAAATAACTTACAAATATGCTTTTACAGCTATATGTGGTAAAATGAGATTCTCTTAAATGTATTTTCTTTATAAAACCCACTGATATTCTTTTGTAACAAAATGTTTCATTTGCTAATAAAAGACAGCTATAGCACATTTTCTTCTAATGAGAAACTATTTTGAAATTACAAACTAATTTGAAATTACAAACTAATTTTGTTATTCTCGAATTGTAATTGCATTCCTATATTTAAACAAATACATATAAGTGTTTAAGCAAATAGTTTCACGGCTTTCGCTCACACCTTTCCGCTACGTTATTATTAATTAAATATAGTTATTAACTAGTACCAGTCGAAAAATCCAAAAACATAGTTTAGAGGAAAGTCTTACAGAAGTTGTAAAATTTTTAAATAAGGAGATAAGAGTTCAATAAAATATTTACATTGTGGAATAGGTCTTGAGGAAACCAAAAAAAACAAGGAAGAACTCTATAATCGAGTACCTCGACTATCAGATACCCGTTACTCGGCTAAAGGGACCAAAGGGAAATGGAGATATGCAAGCAGCAAAGCGAGTTTGAAATGCGCCACCTACCGGCGGTAGACAGACTTAAGCGTTATGGGCGTTAGAGTGGGCGTGGAAAATATTTTTTTGGATCAATCGATAGGTATTGACGGGACCAATACATTTCAGTTAAAATTTTGTATCTATCATATAAATTGTGGGTGCCACAGGCTTGGGCGGTTTGTGGGCGTTAGAGTGGGCGTGGCGTATTCGCGTTACAAACTTGCGCTGCGTACAAGGCTACGGAATCTAAATTTGAGATCCCAATTCTCTATCATTGATAGTTTCCGAGATATCGACGTTCATACTTACTATTTTTTGAAGTTTGTGGGCGGTTTGTGGGCGTCAAAGTGGGCGTGGCAAACCTTTCTTTGGGTCAATCGATAGGTGCTGATTGTGGGCGTCAAAGTGGGCGTGGCAAACCTTTCTTTGGGTCAATCGATAGGTGCTGATGAGAACAGTACATTTCAGTGAAAATCTTTATTCTAGCATCAAAACTGTAGGAGCCACTATTTTGGGCGGTTTGTGGGCGTTAGAGTGGGCGTGCCACTCTGTTGAAACAAACTTGCGCTGCGCAGGAATCTCAGGAATCTGCATGCCTAATTCCAGTATTGTAGCTCTTATAGTTTCCGAGATCTCAGCGTTCATACGGACAGACGGACAGACGGAGATGGCTAGATCGACTCGGCTAGTGATCCTGATCAAGAATATATATACTTTATGGGGTCGGAAACGCTTCCTTCTGCCTGTTACATACTTTCCGACGAATCTAGTATACCCTTTTACTCTACGAGTAACGGGTATAAAAACCCACCAAAACCTCTACCTCTATGGTGGTATGGAAATTAGGATTGCTTAGATTTAATTTAAGTAGCCAAGATAGAAGCAAGTCAAAAGAATTGGATTATATAACGATCTAATTAGGAAACAGCGAATAAGTCTGTGTTATATAGTGTTGTAATTTAATGGTTTTACTAAACCCTCACTCATCTGGACAGCTATCGCGTCCCATAGAGGGAGTCGGGTTAAAACAATTTGTAAAATATTCGAGAATAAGCCAAAAATACCAATCTGTTTGGCAGACGAGATTTACGATTTGACGTAATCGTTAAATGTTCCGTGGCTTCTTTTTGTTACTCCTAAAGTAATGAGGGTGATCGTTGGATGTTTTGTTTTCAATGTGTAGATATATACATTGTTCGTACCCAAAGGTACTCAACATGACCACACCCAACAAATCAAGCAGTAGCCAAGTTGGGAACAGTACCAGGCGCTCAGTAGCACTCACTGAAGATGAGAATTGCTGGTCAGCATATTATATGTCTCACTAACTTACCATCTCACCGTCACAACGATACGCTGACTCGCCAATGCAGTCAGCACATTTGCGGTGTCAGCCGAGCCAACTACGCAACTGCTACCATAATCATAATTCCCTGACCTACTTTAGAATATAGCTTCTTTCACTAACCATTACACTAAGCTTCCGTGTTCCAAGTAGAATATAAGCAGGTATCAAATGAAGAATAAATCAGTTATCAACACCTCATAACTCCGCGGTTCTACTTCCTACCTCTAGGAATAGGGCTCGTAATACACTATCTCAACTAGCAGCTAACCACGTTAGCTCAACCTCATCGCAGTTCCCGCATCGCCTGTGGTTCGGCATTACAGTAACCATCGTTACCATTGCCGCGACGCGATCGTCCTGCAAGTGTCTACTTCGGTTGGGCACAAACATACATAATTCATGTTTTCTGTTCCCATGTCCGTAATAAATGTATTTATTGAACCGTACTTTTGTTATTTATCTGATACTGGGATGGCAACAAGGTGTTTGGTTACGTCACAAATTGGGGTAACTGGATATAGCTTCCATTTTCTCTTTAATTACACTAGCATACAGCCAAAAGAGTTAGCTCACCACTTTTTCAAATTTTCCATATGATCGTTCTTAAGATATTCGTGAAAAACATGTGCCACGCCCACTTTTATCGTAAATATGAACGTGGATATCTCGGAAACTATCAAAGATAGAGAATCGGGATTTCAGATTTAGATTCCGTAGCTTTGTACGCAGCGCAATTTTGTTACGCGAATATGCCACGCCCACTCTAACGCCCACAAACCGCCCAAGCCTGTGGCGCCCACAATTTTCATGCTAGATACAAAATTTTAACTGAACTGTATTGGTCTCGTCAATACCTATCGATTGACCCAAAAAAAAAATTGTCACGCCCACCCTAACGCCCGTAACGCTTAAATCTGTCTACCGCCGGTAGGTGGCGCAATTCAGTCTTGGTTTGCTGCTTGCTTATCTCTATTTCCCTTTGGTCCCTTTAGCTGAGTAACGGGTATCTGTCAGTCGAGGCACTCGACTATAGCGTTCTTTCTTGTTTTCTTTTGAGTTTTACTACCTTAGGAAAAATTGTATAAGTCATTTTGAGCGCTTGACACATTAGATTAGTTTGTCCTTTAAATGTTAAGACCAACTTTTCAAAAATCGGTGGCAAATCGAAAGCGCTATGGTTGGTTTAGTAAAAGTATTCCATTTCATAACATCACATTTTTCCTTAAAAAAAGGATTGCTATGATGCTGACGTCAAATTTTTCACATTAATTGAGTTCTTACAAGACTAAAATGTGCAAGAACTCGATTACAAAAATGTTGTATATATGCGGAAGTTATATATTCATCGGAAGAAAATGCAGTGATGAACAGGAAGAAAAATTTCATGAAGACATCTCCACATTCGAAAAGCGTTATGACGGTTTTTGGAACGAGGAAGGATGAGTGACTACTGCTGGATGCAACTTCGGGAAGATTCTTCTTCTCACAACCGAAACAGTTCAAGGAAAAAATCTTCTTCCGCTTCTAAGCAAAAGTAACAGTCAATGGCATCTCTTTCCATTTCGAAAAGAAGTTAGCCGAGATGCACATGTGCCGCATACAGATTTGGGAGTCCATAGCTTGCGTAAATTTTTTCGATTCAAACCCAAAATACTGCTGAAAAGGGCTTAATATAGGTTCCGTTATATTACTGAATTTTCTTCCGCTGGATTTATAGCTTCCGCATACGTAACAAAATGTGTTTATCGAGCGCTTGCACATTTCAGTCTTGTAACCACTTACTTAACATAGTAATCCTTTTTTCGAGGAAAAATGTGATGTTATGAAGTTAAATACTTTTACTAATCCAATCAGAGCGCTATCGATTTGCCACCGATTTTTGCAAAATTGGTCTAAACATTTAAAGGACAAACTAATCTAATGTGTCAAGCGCTTCCTAAGATAGTAAAACTCAAACGAAAACTAGCTATTTCAAAATAAGGCTAAAAAAATTTTAAGTTTATGTATCTTCTTTGGTTAATAACTCCGTTAACTGAAGTCCGATCCGAACACGTGATATGTCTTTAAAAAGGTAAATTCGTGTACTTTTAGATTGTATTAGCTGTCAAACGTTTAGATAATTGGATTCTGTAATATTAGCTCTTTTATGAAGCAACAGCGAAAAAACATGCATTTCACGAATATCTTAAGAACGATCATATGGAAAATTTGAAAAAGTTGTGAGCTAACTCTTTTGGCTGTATGCTAGTGTAATTAAAGAGAAAATGGAAGCTATGTTCAGTTACCCCAATTTGTGACGTAACCAAACACCTTGTTGCCATCCCAGTACCAGATAAATAACAAGAACTGTAGCAAAAGCTTTATTTGAATCCTTTATTTTAAAGTACGGTTCAATAAATACATTTATTACGGACATGGACATGGGAAAAGAAAACATGAATTATGTATATATCTATACATTGAAAATAAAACATCCAACGACCACCCTCATTACTTTAGGACCAACAAAAAGAAGCCACGGGACATTTAACGATTACGTCAAATCGTAAATCTCGTCTGCCAAACAGATTGGTATTTTTGGCTTACACTCGAATACTTTACAAATTGTTTTAGCCCGACTCCCTCTATGGTACGCGATAGCTATCAAGATGAGTGAGGGTTTAGTAAAACCATTAAATTACAACACTATTTAACACAGACTTATTTGCTGTTTCCTAAATAGATCGTTATATAATCCAATTCTTTTGACTTGATTTTTTTTTTAAATTAAATCTAAGCAATCCTCATTTCCATACCACCATAGAGGTAGAGGTTTTGGTGGGTTTTTTTTTTTGGTTTCCTCAAGACCTATTCCACAATGTAAATATTTTGATGAACTCTTATCTCCTTATTTAAAAATTTTACATCTTCTGCAAGACTTTCCTCTAAACTATGTTTTTGGATTTTTCCACTGGTGCTAGTTAATAACTATATTAATTTAATTATTAATAATGTAGCGGAAAGGTGTGAGCGAAAGCCGTGAAACTATTTGAAATTATGTCAATCGATAGGTATACTGAAACAAACTTTCGCTGCGTAAGAAGCTCAGGAATCTGCACGCCAAATCTCAATAGCCTAGCTCTCATAGTTTCCGTGATCTCAGCGTTTATCCGGACAGACGGACATGGCTAGATCGACTCGGCTAGTGATCCTGATCAAGAATATATATACTTTATGGGGTCGGAAACGCTTCTTTCTGCCTGTTACATACTTTCCGACGAATCTAGTATACCCTTTTACTCTACGTGTAATTGGTATAACTAGCCATTTCAAAAAGGCTAGAAAATGTAAATTTTGCTAATGTTTGTGCCTAACCGAAGTAGACACTTGCAGGACGATCGCGTGGTGGCAATGGTAACGATGGTTACTGCGATGCCGGATCACAGGCGATGCGGGAACTGCGCTGAGGTTGAGTTAACGTAGTTTAGGTGCTAGTTGTGAAAGTGTATTAAGAGCCCTATTCCCAGAGGTATGAAGTATAACCGCGGAGTTATGGGTTGCGTTGATAACTGATTCATTTGATACATGCTTATATACTACTTGGAACACGGAAGTTTAGTGTTATGATTAGTGAAATAAGCAATATTCTAAAGTAGGTCAGGGAATTATGATTACGGTAGCAGTTTGCGTAGTTGGCTCGGCTGACACTGCAAAATGTGCTGACTGCATTGGCGGGTCTGTGTACCGTTTAGTCGGTGAGACGGTGAGTTAGTGAGACATATAATATGCTTATCAGCAATTCTCATCTGCAGTGGGTGCTACTGAGGGCCTGGTACTGTTCCCAACTTGGCTACTGCTTGATTTGTTGGGTGCTGGTCATGTTGAGTACCCTTGGGTACGAACATTCTCCCCCATTGAGGGGTACCCTCAGTTTAGGCGTGATGTCGGTCAGCCCTTGGCCGAATTGTATAGAAAGCACCTATCAAATCATTGACCGTGGAGGATCTTTCCTTGAGCTGCGGAGATTCATGTTTGTGATTAAGGTCCTTCATATCTTCTTGATGCTGCTTAACACCCCCCTTTGCGATAAAAGTGATATTACCGTGGGGACTGAAATTGTGCCCTCGTAGAACTTGATCATTTGGCACGTCTATGGTATGTGAACCTTCTGCCACACAACTAAGATATTTCTTGCTTAAATTTAAAAATGTTGAACAAACGATTTCAACAAATGTTGAAATCGGACGCTTCAGGCTGTTTTATTTCATGATCCATCAATGCTAAGTTCGTTAAATTAATCCCTTCTTTTTCGAGAGAAATCTTTTTCTGCCGTTTGCTATCTCCTACCAAAATAGGGTTGATTTCCGTATCAGATGAGGTTTCTTTATTGAGAAAACCTGTAATTACATAACCAAGCCTTGTGCCTTGTGCCAAACGTTTATTGGGTCCTTGTTCAAGAAGTTCACCGGATATTACTCGAGAACATACATCAATCCCTAAGGTTAGGTCAAAGGGTCCAGGTTGCCGAAAGTCAGGATCTGCTAACGGCAGTCCCTCGGGAATATTAAGATAGGTTGCTATCGGTACTGACGGTTGGTCTGTAATGACTCTGGGAATAATAAATACCTCTTTTAGTGTTTCAAAACCTGATGTAACTGATGAGAGCTTTAGTGTTGATCTCATTGCTGTTGTTATTTTTCCTCCGATTCCAGATGTATCAATCGGTGAAGACACTTCCTTAAGCGATAGCAGATCTGCCATCCTCCTCGAGATAAGATTCACCTGTTATGCAGTATCTATTACTGCGCGACATGTTTGTAGTTCACCGGTTGGCCCTTTTAATGATACCTTGGCGTCCGCGAGCAGAGAATATCTTCTAGGGTTGTCGTAGCCTGCAATGGTTGCTGCGCTGGCCACTGGATTGCTAGTCGGTCCTTGGTGTAGCAGTGAATGATGCCGTTGCTGGCAGACACGACAAGTGGCCGGTGATCTACAGTTTTCAACCTTATGGGCTGTAGACAAACAATTTTTGCATGCTCCTACTTGAATAATGGATAGGCGCCGCGTTTTTGGGGTCCACTTCCTGGATACAGCTACATGCTCTAAGATTATGTGGTCCTAGGTGACAAATCTTACAGCTTTCTTCGTTGTGAACTGACTGATGGCGGAGTGTTGCTTTAGGTTGAGCGCTTATCGTCTCCAGCATGCAAGCGCGCCTCTCAATAAATGTCAGTACACTCCTTAACGTTGGAATTTCCGTTGGTGCATCCGCTGAATTTTTCAGTGCAGCTAGAGGCTGCTGGTCTAGTTTTCTTCTGAGTACTCATTGAGTTTTTGATAGTGTAAGGCACTTAGTTGGCGCGAGGAGCAGTCTATAGGCTTATAGTCAATGATTTTTGCTATGGCGGCGTATAGTAGTATTTTTCCGTTCTGGTACCTGGCCTTCAATCGCAACCAGGTGTCGTCATAGCCACTCTGTGAGGAGGCTGTGTCTGTCAAGACGTTCCTCGCTTCACCACGAAGCGAACTCTGTAGAATATGTAGTTTTTGACTGGCCGAATATGGTTTATTATGTACCATTTCCACAAAGAGATCATGGAACCGTGGCCAGTCTAGATACTCGCCGTTGAACTCCGGAATGATAATTGGCGGAAGTGCCAAGTTTAGGCTCATTGACGCGTCGTTTTCTCGAAGCAGGTTCATTTCGTATTCCTTGTATAATGTGTGGAATTGGCTAGCAATTCGTCGTAGGCTTGCCTCAGTAACGCCCAAGTTCGCCGAAGTTCGTCTGGGGGCCTTCGGAAGTCCGCTTCCAGTCGGCATGTTGTCCAGAAAGATTTTCTGATATTTTTCGACCAGCTCCTTAAGTGCTACTAGTCGTGAAGAGTACTCACTTCCAGTGGGTAAGGCCGCTTGTTGGACTTCTTCATCTAGGTCGCAAAACCGCTGCCAGAGATCGTTTAGCTGATTTAGCTAGATACCCGATGCAAGACCTGTCTGTAATATTAGCTAATTTAAGAAAGGCTAAATACTTCTAAACAACTGATTTTGAACCTGGATTCCACCAAATTTTAATGGAGGATTCAGATATTGAAAAACAGCATTTTCTATTAACAACGGAAAATTTGAATTTTTACGAATGCCTTTTGGGTTAACAAACGCATCCAGAATTTTTCAAAACTCTAAACAAGACTATATACAACACTAAAAGAATATACAAAAAATTTTAAAACTTGCAATGAAAATAAATATAACAGACACCCCATTAAAATTTAAATTTTAGAAGCCCCAATACCGACTAAAAATGGAGAAAATTTACACATTGACATATACTATGCGCAAAGTCTAACTTTTATAACTTATATTGACGCGTACTACAACTTTCTAGTAGTTAAATAAATTCAAAATAAATAATATATCGAAAATAAAGTAATGGAACTACTTCAACATTTTCCCCAAGCCAAAGTACTTATGACAGATATTGAACCGAGTTTTACATCTGCCCAATTTAAATCTTTTGCACATAGGTGTGGATTAACTTAACACTACGCAGATCCGAGGCACAGTACCTTAAACGGACAGGTTGAGAGGGCACATTCGACACTAACAGAATTAGCATGCTGCAAAAAAGAAGAATTTAATCTAACCGATTATTCAGAAATTGTAATTAGAGCAGCTCAGGAATATAATCAGAGTATTCATTCCACAACAAACCAGAAACCTTTTCACATTCTTTATAATAAAATCGAACTCGAAAATATTCCTCAAATATTGAAAAAAACTCAAGAGAAAATGCTAGAAACACATAATGATAAAAGAAAAGAAAAACAATGTCATATAGAACGAGTTTTTTATGAAAAGAAATTTGGAGAAAGAAATAAGCTTAAACCAAAGTATAAAAAGCAAATAGTTAAGGAGGTTATGCCTAATAAAATAAAAATTAACAGTAGAAACAGAATCATACACAAAGATAATATTTAGAATTAAAAAATTATTTTTTCTTTGCTTACAGAAAATGTATTCCTTAATTCCTATTTTATCATTCATAAAATATTGACAAGTTCTAAAATAATTGATTACTCGAAACATGAATTTTTTCTGTTCAAAGACAACAAGGATGTTCTTACCTATGAATCGTACAACGATTTATTCCACCTAACTAATTTAAGTTTTTATAAATAAATAATAAATATATAATCAGATAATATAAAAAGAGATTCAAATGAAAGGTCACAATGGGAAATTATATACTACATAGAGGTAATCGAATTAATTTTATCCCAGTTAATTTCAGCTAGATCAAAAAGGGGAATAAATGAGTTAGGCACCGTGTGGAAGTGGTTGGCTGGAACTCCGGATCATGACGATTTCATTAAAGTAAAAAATAAAATCAATGAATTAATTGAAAATAATAATAAACAATCTATTATCAATTCTAAATTGTTCAAAGAAATATAATCTATTTCTGAAGATTTTAAAAAGGTTTTTATTGATCAAGATTTGCCACTAAGAAAACATCGCTTACGATTGTTAACATTTGACCTACAAAATGTAATAGACCTTGCAAAAATTGAGTTTTTTAATACAACAATTTTAAGCAATGAAGATATTAACAAATATTAAGACACAAACAAAAGCCAGTAATTATCGCTGACTTAATGGATATCTCAGTATTCACAATCACACTGCAAAAATAAATTTTAATAATTTATATAAAATACCCAACAATAAAAAACAAATGCGAGATATATTACTCTAGAGCCATTTCCCAAACCGATGGAAAATTATTAATAAATAATCAGCATATTATATGTCTCACGAGCTAGCCGACCAAACCGCAAAATCGACAAGCAATATGCCCCTTATTTACACCCCAAACATCAACTTAACAGACATAAACAGGCACTTAAAACTCGAATTCCTAACAAGAAATAAACTAAACATAGAACACTGCAATCAATGGTATAAAAACATTAACAAAGACAATTCAAACATCGACAATTATTGCAGATCCTTCCATCCTAAATCGAGCAGACTCGATCAAATTAAAATAATACGCCTTAGACTAGGCCACACAAAACTTACACACGAGCACTACTTTAATCAAAACCAAACTTCACCCTGCCCCTTTTGCCAAGGCGACAATACCATACCCCACCTATTAAATTCATGCCCTTCACTCCTCCCTACAAAACTATCTATCTTCAAAAACACAAACCCAATAAATCTCCCCAATGAACTCAACCCAGATAATTTAGAAAAAATCTTACTTTTCTTAAAACCACAACCACAACCTATACCATAAAATTTAATAAAATACCCCAAATGTACATAAATAAAAATTTACCAACTAAGTAGCCAAAATACAACCAACAATATGTAATCAAACTAATAGACTTAATATCATTAACCTTAAAAGCCGAAGGCCTTGTTGCCAGTGCTTTACCAACTGTTAGTCTAGTTTTGTAAACTTCTCTATCTTTAATAATATCTTTAATTATTATTATCTTTAATAATAAATAAATAAATAAATAAACTCACCGTCTCACCGACTCAAGGGTACGCCGAACCGCCAATGTAGTCAGCCCACCTTGCAGTGTCAGCCGAGGCAACTAAGCAAACTGCTTCCATAATCAAAATTCCCTGACCTTCTTTAGAATATATCTCATTTCACTGTTCTAAACTTTCGTGTTTCAAGTACTATATAAGCATGTATCAATTTAAGAAAAAATCAGTTATCAACGCAAGTTAGAACTCCGCGGTTCTACTTTGCACCTCCGGGAATAGAGCTCGTTATCCGACACTATCTCAACTAGTTAAACGCAGTTAAACTACGTGAGCTCAACCGCAGAGCAGTTTCCGGCATCGCAGTAACCATCGTTACCATTGCCGCGACGCGATCGTCCTGCCATCAAAGCGTCCCCTCGCCAGCGACAAGTGCTCACTACCCCCTTGTCCCGCGGCGTGACCCAGAAGTGACCACTTCGGCTAGGCATAAACAAAAAGAATAGACATTAAACCTAATAATACCAAAATATCTATATAATTTATATTATTAACTTTAGTTATTATATATTTGATGTATTTACCTATTATTATTCACAAAAATACATATGTAAACAAAAAACAACGGCCAGAACTAGTAAAAGCTATTAACGAAGAAGAATTTTTAAAGGAACTAAGAGATCGCTTAAACAAAAAGATTAATGATGAATCGGGACGATCAATTTTAGAAGGGGGGTGAGTTATCCAACCCGTAAAATTGCCTTCGACGATATTAGCTATACCTTTGTTTAAAATTCTGCCTTTGCCATTAAAATCGAGGGCCGCGCTTGGCTGTCCTGCTAAGATAAATAAGACAATCGTAAAATAAACACAAGCTTCCGTTCAAAGCCCAAACTCTCACGACTGAAGTCCAAACTTTTGCGATTTAAGTTCAGATCATATTGCGTTCCAATTTTCAATCAAATTTAATCGGTCAGCATAATTTCTTTCATAACGGAATGCGACATTTTCAGCATAAGCTTTTAATTTAAACAAAAATTAAAGTTTTAGGTGCTTGAAAAAGAATGGCTGCAGGCTGAGGTTCGATGGATAAGATTTTAGAATTAAGGAGTCAGTCTATTTCAGATTGAAGTCGCGATCGGTCATTTAAAAAAGATAGAAACTAAAAAGTCTTGTGTAGTTGTGTGTGTATTGTGTAATAGTGAGTTAAGTGAATTAAAGTCTAACAACAATAAAATAAAAATTGTAAAAAAAAATATTTTTTTTCAAGTCAACGACTATTTACAAAATTAATTTACATGAATTCTTTAACAAAATGCGACCGGGATTTTTTCAGAGCAAGAATACCCAACATTAACCATGGTATAAAATTTGTTTGTGCTAAGCAATTAAAGCCACCGCGAATTCGAAGGAAACGCATCCTTCTACCTGTTACATACTTTCTGACGACTCTAGTATACCCTTTTACTCTACGAGTATCGGGTATGATTATCTTACAAGCAAACTAAGCGAATTCGTAATAATATTATTGTAAATACATTGTCAGCACGATAAGAGAAATCGGCTACAATTCTTTGGAACTTTTGACGTGACGTCACATGTAAGATTTGAATAGTTCGTCACCTTACCCTACCGTCACCTTACCCTACTCTCTTTTATATATATATATTTATAAACATCCTTGCAGAAGTCAATCATTCAAAGAAGATGATGGGACCTGGAAAGGTAACGATGACGGAAAAGTTGTAAATAATCAACCGCAAAGAGTCATGGATGACAGAAATGGAATGATGGCACAAGCGGGATATATCGGCAGGTAATACTACATTTTTAATAAATAGCAAGAAGAGAAGCAAAATTCGGCATGCCATTGTCAATTTAAACGTAAATTTATAAATCCCTCAAAAAGAGTTTGATTTATACGACCATTTTGTGCTCACCTATTGTCGATTCAAAGTATTGTTTTTTAAGTTTATATTGAGTGCTCAGATGTGCTAATTTTTTGCTGAAACGCTATTCATAACAAAGTCCGACTTACTTCCTTACAAAATCTTTAGCTTGCTTACAAGAAACAAATGAGAAACAAAATGTAATTTGAAAAGCTTTTTATGGCAGAGATTATTATCAATATCAGCAAATTCTCCGATCGTGGCAGCGATCTTTTTATACACCACAAACAAAGGGTAACATTGCCTCGCAAGTAAACTTCCAAATAAATTGTCCGATTTGAACAATATAAATATATATATATAATATAGTATATATGTATTGATAAACAAAACGAGATCCCATTTACACTTTGCAAAATCTTTAAAAATGTTCGCAACATACATATTTTAGCGTTATTAGCGTCTGTGGACGGACTGACAGACGAACATGGCTAAATATACTCGACTAGTAATCCTGATCAAGAATATATGATCTTTATAGGGTAGGAAACGACTTCTTCTACCTGTTTACTTTTCGGGGAATCGAATATACCCTTATACTCTACGAGTAAACCGTGCCGTACTGCCGAAACATATGCGCTTATCGTGTCTAAAGATATTTCGAAATCATACATGTTAAGGGAACACTATTAGGACAAGACTCGAAGAGATTATAAAACAAATGTACGGCACACACTAAACGTTTAATGGTACGAGTCAAAACAAGGAAGAACGCTATAGTCGAGTACCTCGACTATCAGATACCCGTTACTCAGCTAAAGGGACCAAAGGAAAATGGAGATATGCAAGCAGCAAAGCGAGATTGAAATGCGCCACCTACCGGCGGTAGACAGATTTAAGCGATGTGGGCGTTAGAGTGGGCGTGGCAAATTTTTTTTGGATCCATCGATAGGTATTGACGAGACCAATACATTTCAGTTACAATTTTTTATCTAGCATGCAAATTGTGGGCGCCACAGGCTTGGGCGGTTTGTGGGCGTTAGAGTGGGCGTGGCATATTAGCGTAGCACACATGCGCTGCACTCAAGCCTACGGAATCCAAATCTGAAATCCCATTTCTCTATCTTTAATATTTTCCGAGATATCCGCGTTCATATTTACTATTTTTTGAAGTTTGTGGGCGGTTTGTGGGCGTTAAAGTGGGCGTGGCAAACTTTTTTTCGGGTCAATCGATAGGTATTGATGAGAACAATACAATTCAGTTAAAATTTGTATTCTAGCATCAAAACTGTAGGAGCGACGGTTTTGGACGGTTTGTGGGCGTTAGAGAGGGCGTGGCACTCTACTGAAACAAACTTGAGCTGCGTAAGAAGCTCAGGAATCTGCACGCCAAATCTCAATAGCCTAGCTCTCATAGTTTCCGAGATCTCAGCGTTCATCCGGACGGACAGACGGAAAACTCGACATGGCTAGATCGACTCGGCTAGTGATCCTGATCAAGAATATACATACTTTATGGGGTCGGAAACGCTTCTGCCTGTTACATACTTTCCGACGAATCTTGTATACCCTTTTACTCTGCGAGTAACGGGTATAAATATTACATGGCCTTTGTCTATATTTACATAAGTTCAAAGTAACTAAGCAATGTAATAAAGTAAAATTTTTAATTTAGGATAACGAATGATGCTAGAGAGGACGAAATGGAAGAAAACATGGGACAAGTAAACACAATGATAGGCAACCTCCGCAACATGGCACTGGATATGGGTTCTGAGCTGGAAAATCAAAACCGTCAAATTGACAGAATTAATCGAAAGGTAAGCTGTTACTGAATTATAGACCGACTTATATTTTTATCACCAGAATGTAATCTTACGAACAAATATATTTTAAATCCTTACCATCAATTTGCATACCCTTTCAGAGAGTATTAAATTTTCTGAAGAAGTTCGCAACGTAGGAGGAGATTTCCGACCCTATAAAGTAGGAGTATAGGGCAGTGGTACCCGCTGGCCACACAAATGCAAGTCTTACATTTCGTTGTATTTGTGTGAGCATATGGTGCGTATAAGATAACTTGTGAAGTCACATGAAAAATTCCAAATCATTGAAGTCGATGGCCGAGTTCAGCAAAACAACATCAACAATTCATCAATGATGGAATTCATTCAATATTTCTGCTGAACGCACATGATTACTTATATGATGCAATTTTATGCGTAATTTTAATTTAAAAACTTTTGTTTGTAAAGTAAGTGTCAAGAACTTACGCTACGTGCTACATATATAATATTTGAACTTTTTAGTGGAATTTTTCATGTAAAATATTTTCCAACTTCGTCGTCATTATGTGCCATGAGCGTACAACAGAACCAATTTGATCACTGATCCATCAGTAATCAGTTATCAAGTTGTTCTGCTGAACGCGTCCGACTTATAATCCACTGTGCAATCATAAAACATAACCGCAACTTGGACTTCACGTAAGGAAAGTACTTATTAAAACTAGCTAAAGCCCATTTACATTTCTTTGGCTTAGTTATTTTTTACCTAATATAGCGAGTAAAAGTTTTAAATACAAATTTTATTTATAATGGCCTTATCTTTTAAGCCGGTTGAATTTTCAAACTCATGTCTTCAACGATTATATACGTATGAACCCGAACCTACTCAATTTATAAATGAATCGGCAGAGCCTGAGCGCAGATTTGTAGAAAAACAAGTCATGTTAATATATACAAGTATGTATAAGATATTTAGCAACAGTTATTGGTACTTTGTGCTTTTGCGCCTTTTAAAAGAGTCACCATCATAATTTTAACAGTAGCTTATAGGGTATCGTATGGAAAATTTTGTAGGGTACCGTTGTAGTATGTTTGAAATCAGGACGGTGTGAAATCTCTCAATTAGCCAACATACCTCAATCAAGGAAATATTTTTCACTCGTTATACCTGTAGTTATATCCCTTACTCTTAGAGTAACAGGGTATACTAGATGCGTCGGAAGTATGTAACGTAGAAGGAAGCGCTTTCGTCCCCATAAAGTATTTTTTATTTATCAGGATCACTAGCCGAGTTGATCTAGCCTTATCCGTCTGTCCGTATGAACGCTGAGATCCGGAAACTGTAAGAGATAGAGTGTTGGGACTTGGAATGAAGATTATTTTATTATATTTTGTTAAAATTGTAATCGAATTAGTCATTAAAAGGTAATAGCAAAATAATAATCCATTTATTGCAATTTAATCGAGATTCCACCCCACATGCAGCAAATAAGCTGTTTTCACTCATACGCCACCAAGCCGCTAGGGGCACTATAGGCTGGTTGGCACTCTAGGTTAAGTGGCACCATAGAAGAAGAAGATAGGTGGCACTATAGGCTAGTTATGTTCGTGAAAAAAGCAGAGTTGCTTTAAGCATATATATATATATATCTCCACCCCTCTCGAATTATTTATACCCGTTACTAGTTGAATAAAAGGGTATACTAGATTCGTCGGAAAGTATGTATCAGGTGGTAGGAAGCGTTTCCGACCCCATAAAGTATATATATTCTTGGTCGGGATCACTAGCCGAGTCGATCTAGCCATGTCCGTCTGTCCGTCTGTCCGTCCGGATGAACGCTGAGATCTCGAAAACTACAAAAGCTAGAATGTTGGGATTTGGTATGTGGATTCCTGAGATTCTTGCGCAGCGCAAGTTTGTCAGCAGGGTGCCACGCTCACTCCAACGCCCACAATCCGCCTAAAGCCGTGGCTCCTAAAATTTTCAACAAAAATTTAAATTTTAACTTAAATATATTGTTTTCACCAATACCTATCGATTGACCCAAAAAATGCTTGCCACGCCCACTTTAAAGCCGACAAGCCGCCCACAAACTTCAAAAAATCGTAGATATGAACGCGGATATCTCGGAAACTATCAAAGATAAGGAATTAGGATTTCAGATTTAGGTTCCGCCCACAAGTCGCCCAAACCTATGGTGCCCACAATTTGTATGCTAGATAAAAAATCTCAACTGAAATGTATTAGTCTCGTCAATACCTATCGATTGATTTAAAAAAGTTTGCCACGCCCACTCTAACGCCCATAACGCTTTAATCTGTCTACCGCCCACATAACCATATATTGAGATCGCGGGTAAGTGGCGCATTTCGATCTCGCTTTGCTGCTTGCATATCTCCATTGCTCTTTGGTCTTTGTAGATGAGTAACGGGTATCTGATAGTCGAGGTACTCGACTATATCATTTTCCCTTGTTTTTAATATATTTTATTATCGTGAACATAAGACGAAATACGAAAAGAAGCAATCAGTTAACCACTAGAAACTGATATTACCAAGTCTGAACAGATATACCAGTATACCAACATGAATCAGGAAGGCAAGGATGCCTTCGAAACGTGTTATAATTACAACATATTAAAGTCTTCTGTAGGAATGTGGTACATATACATTTTTAATTAAAAATGAATTTGTTTTAAATTAATTCTTAACTATCTAAACAAGAAAAATCGTCCAAAGGGGCGGTATCTCATCCAATGGTACAATTGGATGTTTTGAAAATATTCCGAAATCAGAGAAACATTAACTTGTGATATTTATTTTACATCTTTTTATGTAAGACATGAGTAGTATGGAAACTCGTTTTCTGGGACAATTAGCATATTAATGGACCCCCCCATTAATAATATCGTACATCACACTTTTTGTAAAATCGCTCGGAGTTACATCGGGAATTTTTCAGGTTATATTCGTCATTTCCAGTTTAAAAGTTTGTTCATTTCTGGTTTGTTTAAACACAACACCAAGATTCTTAGTAAGCAGCAACACTAAATCGTATTTACAATTTAACAAAACTTTTTTATAATCCTCAGCAAATCCCAACAAATGTTTTAATGGTACAGAAAAGTTAAATTGGGGTCCCGTAGAAATTTCGTCTCCACTGCTCCATCCGGAATTTTATAGATTTTGACTTTGAAGATTATCCAGAGATATATAATTTTTTAGGGTTGTTGTCATACCGACAAATCGTGTTTTATCAATCTCACATCCATTTATTTCGTACTTAATTTCATCCAAACAGTAAGCCATGCAACTATTTTAAAAAAAGTGGTAACATTATCAGTTGTAGGACCATTCGGTGAATCTTTTCTAATAATTCCTTGAAAATTAAGGTAACTTTCGTGAGGAAGCACGTACAAGTCTTGATTTTGGATAGTAATTCGAATTTCATCGTTTGGTTTAAATGTTTGATTATACGATGAATAAGTATAAAACTCTTTATTCGAAATACTCTCATCTGAGTAAACTTTTTCTCGAACATTTAAAATTTCGTGCATTGTTTTCCTTTTCACCTTTTTTATTATACTTAAAGTTTCAATCCTAACGACTTCAAAATAGTTTATTTTTCAAAGTAAGTGAACTTATTTTTACTGTTGATCCTCTTTCTATAGCTTTACAATTAGTAATGCTTGGCTGAGGACTTAAGCTACGTCTTTTACTATAAATAATCATCCTATTAACCGAATGTGCATGCGAATCGAAACGTTTTCACCACGTAAATTCACCAAATCACCGTTTTGATCAACTATGCCTATAGATAGTGTGCTTATTTCGTCACAGTTGATTGGTAACTAAATTACTGTCACAGTAACTGTCACTGTCATTTTATACCCAGGCGGAACATTAATGTCAAACTCATGTAACGTATAATTCGGTGTATTATCTACATATGAACCGCTGATTATATTACATTCCAAACGAATTGTATTAATTTTTAATATGTTCACAGTCTGATCTGATCGATGGGTTTTTGTAGAATGTGGTTCTAGTACTTTTTGATGGAAACCAAACAGTTGTCCAACCGATCTTACCTTATTAAAGTAAACTGACTCTCGCATGGTAGTTATTTTAACTTTAAGTTTATTATTATTTTTTTGAATTTTAAATGTATTTTTAAGGTTATAGTCTTTTAGTTTATTGTAAATGAAATCGGTGATATCATTCAATTCATATGATCCAGTTGGAATTGTAATAACCTTGTCACCGATGTGGAAGAGATTATTTTTTCATCAGTATTTAGAATCGAATTATACTTGTACATATTAAAATCGATACCGACCATTCAATTCGATTGGTGAAAAACAAAAATTTTGTATTTATATTGGAACTATTTCCATTCAAGGATAATGCAAGTGATCTAGACATATTGAAATCTCTTGATAAACTGTGGGATTGTAATTATTTAACCAAGCTTTGTATTGAAATTACTCCTTAAATCATAATAAATTGATCAAATCCTTTTCTATATCTTCTGTTATCCATTTCGTTATCCTTGCTTATTAATAGGAATCCCTGCTTGTCCTCCCAACATTTTTGACAAATTTTCACAAATGTTTCATAATTCTTATCAGTGTTAATATTGTCCCGATATATGTGAGGCATATTTTAATCATCTTGTTTAAACATTATAATAAAGTTGGCATTGTCACGAATCAGATGTTTCGGTATATGACTATATGTTTGACATAAATAAAAAGAGTCGATATTTTTATGTCGACCTATACAAAAATAAGATCTTATGTTATCTTGTTTTTCACAAGCTACGTCATCGAATATAGTAATGGAATTGTTTTTGGCTTCACTGGGGTCTAGTACACCGTCATTATGGGAGATTGTATGATAACCCATTCCTTTAATCGGTTTGATTAATTTCTCTAAGTACTCATATTTAGGTTGATATAAACTTTTTGAAAATATAAAAACATTTTCGAATTTTAATCCGTTGGGACTCTCTATTAAGCTTAACATAATATTAGTTATACCGCAATTCGAAGGTCCAACAATTAGAGCCCTTATTGTGTTCGGTAAGAGAGCACTATGTCGTGGCGGTAGTTTTTTCTCGTTTTCATCGTTAATATTTCTAACTAAAATTGTTTGCTTTTGACTTATTAAACGCATCTTTTAATCTTTGATGATTAAACATCAATAAAATGGGGAAACGTTTTTATAATCGCATCAGTCGTATTTTTAATTGTAAACACGGTGGTGGTTTTGTCGATAAGCTAATCAATACATTACCGTTTGAAGCCCATATTCCGGGATATAATTTTTGTGGACCGGGTACAAAGTTACAGAAACGGTTGGAACGCGGTGATCAAGGAATAAACCCATTGGATGAAGCTTACAAAGAGCACGATATTCCACATTCTCAAAACAAGGCATTGAGTGAACGACATAGGGCAGACTCCATATTAATTGACAAAGCCTGGTCGCGTGTCAAGGCACCAGATAGCAGTCTTGGTGAAAAAGCAGCAGTATACTTTGTTACAAATATAATGAAGGCCAAGAAAAAATTTGGTATGGTATTGAATAAAACTGAATGGAAAGGGAGGAAAAAGATAATGAAGATCAAAATGAAGAAGACAAACCTTTCGACTATTATTAATGTTACTACTGACATTAAAAAAACAAAAACCATTAGACATTAGGAGTGCAATTAAAGTTGCACGTAAATCAATTCATCAATCAATGTGTTCTAAGAAAAATGTAATGTAGCCAAAATTGGAGTTTTCTACCCATCGTGCCGATCTTGACAGCCCTCAGCGCTCTTGGTAGTTTAACAAGTGGTAGTGCAGCAATTGCTGTAACTTTGTACCCGGTCCACAAAAATTATATCCCGGAATATGGGCATCAAACGGTAATGTATTGATTAGCTTATCGACAAAACCACCACCGTGTTTACAATTAAAAATACGACTGATGCGATTATAAAAACGTTTCCTCATTTTATTGATGTTTAATCATCAAAGATTAAAAGATGCGTTAAATAAGTCAAAAGAAAAAAATTTAGTTAGAAATATTAACGATGAAAACGAGAAAAAACTACCGCCACGACATAGTGCTCTCTTACCGAACACAATAAGGGCTCTAATTGTTGGACCTTCGAATTGTGGTAAAACTAATATTATGTTAAGCTTAATAGAGAGTCCCAATGGATTAAATTTCGAAAATGTTTATATATTTTCAAAAAGTTTATATCAACCTAAATATGAGTACTTAGAGAAATTAATCAAACCGATTAAAGGAATGGGTTATCATACAATCTCCCATAATGACGGTGTACTAGACCTCAGTGAAGCCAAAAACAATTCCATTATGATATTCGATGACGTAGCTTGTGAAAAACAAGA
>NW_023665479.1:0-10000 GCF_014743375.2 Drosophila subpulchrella | reverse complement strand
CAGTTGTATTTTTGTTGCTTTCTCCTTTAGTAAATGATCTTGATGCATAGGCTACTGGTAACTGTGTGTTATTGTAATCTTGAGTAAGAACAGCTCCACACGCTTGTTTGCTTGCATCTGTTGTTATACAAAATTCTTTATTAAGATCTGGGTATTGTAGAAGTGTAGGTTTCATCAATTGAATTTTAAGGTATTCGAATGCGTTTTGACATTCACCTGTCCATTCGAATTTAACATTCTTTTTACATAATCTAGTTATATGTCGTGAGTAATCGGAAACATTTTTAATAAAACGTCTGTAGTAATTGCAAAATGCAACGAATCTTCTAGCGCTGTCTGCGTCCGTTGGGACTGGGTATTTTTTTATTACATCGTATTTTTTATTATCTGGCAAAATACCTTTGTCAGTACACTTGTGTCCAAGGAAGGTCACTTCGTGTCTGAAAAATGTGCACTTTTCTGGGTGCAATTTAAGGTTGTGCTTCCTACATAAGTCAAAAACGTTTGTAAGATTTTTAATCATATGTTTTTCTGAACAACCGATGACAATTAGGTCATCCATATACAAGAATGCCTGTGAAGGTTCGATACCTGAAAATGCAATTGTCATCATTCTTTGGAAAGAATTTGGCGCTATTTTTAAACCATAAGGTAATCGCGTGAAGCGATAGGAGCCCTTGCTCGTGGAGAAAGATGTTATATTTCTAGACGTTTCTTCGAGTTCTATTTGATGAAATCCTGACATTAGATCTAAACATGAAAAGAATTTAGCTCTACCTAATTGGTCAAGAATATCGTCTATTCTTGGTAGTGGAAATTTATCTGATAACATTTTTTTGTTAATTTGGCGGTAATCAATTACTAAACGCCATCTTTTAATGTCACAATTTGGTAATGATTTTTTCGGGACGATTAGTAATGGACTGTTGTATTCAGAAACTGAAGGTTCTACTATTTTGTCTTTAATTAATTTGTCTACTTGTTTTTCTACTTCGTCTTTTTGACTGTGGGGAATTCTATAATTCTTTATGTATACAGGTTCATCATCTTTCATTCTTATTTTTTGTTTGTAGAAATTATTAGTTGATATTGATTCGGATTCTTTTCCGAATATATCTATGTATTTTGTGCATAATTCGTTAAGAATTTCCTTGAACTGAGGTGGAAAATTTTTGTTCAATTTCTCTATAATTTCTTCTTTGCTTACATTTTTATTATATTTAACTATGTCGTAATCATCTAATGGTTCAACTTTCAGTGTATTTAATTGAATGATTGCAGTTTTATTAGTGGTATTCAAAATTCGGACAAAAGTGTTTTGAGAATCTCCAATGGAATTTCCAATGAATACTCCATTTTGGATTTCTTGGTTTGGTATTAATATATACCTGGTTGCTGAATTTATAGCAATTTTTCGGACTACTTCGGATCTTGCTGGTAGAATTGTCAAATTATTTTCTAGTGTATGATTTATTGGAATATGTATCGGATTATAGAGGTTATCTGGTCTCAGTATGAGCCAATCGTTTTCTGGTTTTAAATCTATTTGACAATTGTATTTTTTCATAAAATCTACGCCTATGATTCCATCACATGGAATAGGAAAATTTGATGTTACTAAATGAAAAGTATGTGGTATAGCAAAGTTGCTTGAAATAAGTTCTATTGATACTAAACCTTTTGAGTTGGTTGTTCCTTCACCAACACCTGATATTTGGGTAATATTTGTATAATCAACATTGTTAAACGAGTCCGAAGTTTCTTTTATTAAGGATATGTCTGCACCTGTATCAACTAGTAATGTATATAATTTATTTGTGTATTCATTTTTGAGAGAAACGAAAAGATTGAAATTAAGATTGATAGTATGAACCGTATTCTTTACTGGGTTTTTTATCTTAAGGGTCTTTATTGGTTTTCCGACGTGGTTTGTACTTGTCGGACATTATTATTATTTTGTCTGTTGGTGTTCGTATTTGCATTGTTGGTGTTTCCACCACGGTTGTGTCCTCTGTAATAACCACGACCTCTATAATTGTTGTTGGTCTGATTATTATAGTTTCGGTTATAACTGCTATTTTGGTTATAGCCATTATTATGGTAATATCCGTTATGCTGATAATTACCTCGGTTATTGCCCCTACCGCGGTAATTATTTCTGAAGTTGTTAACGCGATAGTTGTTTCCTCTTTGTGTGTAGAGTATTGAATTTGCATTGCCTGTCATTTCAGTACTACATTGTATATACTTAGTGACGGCTTCATTCATAGTTGTGAAGTTGCCTGCCTCTAAAATTGTTTTTAGGCGGTCATGCTCACAATTTTTAACCATTGTGGTAATGGCTTCTTTTGTGCTGAATTTGTCAGCGTGTTCGGCTGGTAGGCCTTCGTCAATGTACGAAGCTTCAAGGAGCTTTCGTAAGTTGTCTATTTCTGAAGTAAATTTCTCGGCTGTTTTGCCTTTCTGGCTTGTTTTCGCCATTTTCGCTTTGACTACGTCGGATGTTTCGCCGACTATAGTGTCTTGCAATTTCTTTATTATTGAATTTATTGATGTTTCGTTCTGTACTTTGTATAGTGTAGATCCTGTTATTTTTGATTTAATGACTTCTACAGCTAAATCTTCGAATGTGCCTTTAGTCAAGTTAACCAACTTCAAGGCTGTTATGAATCTTTGAAGATGTATCTTTTGCCCGTTAAATTCCGGGATGGCATTCGAGATATCTTTTATATATGCCCTTTGGGCTGCTGGATCTGCCATTATGTTTTCTTTTGTGTCTGGCACGCTTACATCTGATTCTATATCTTCTTCTTCTTCTGCTTCTGTTACTGTTATAACTGCAGGAATTGTTAGATCGTGTAGATCTTTTTCTTTTATTTCGATTCCTTCGCTCGAATCGGAATCTTCATTTTCTGTTAGGTCTATGTCTTGTTCTATCGTCAAGGGTGTATTTAAAATTGTCGGTATCGATATATTTAAATTATACCTATCTTTGACAGTTATTAGATTTGTACGTAATTTGATCAATAATTTAGATAATATTGACCAATTCGTTTTATTTATCGCTGCCCTGTTTTCATGTACTAAAGTTCTTCCAGTATTGAAAGAATCTACAAGAATTTTTGCATGTTTATTAATAGTGTCTTTATGTATTGGCCTATTTTGGCTTATACATTTGTAAGACTTGTCAAATGTGTCCTTTAATTCTCGTATTTGGGTAGATAATTGCTCCCATTCCATACTAAGGACTTATTATTTTTTTTTTTTTGTGTATTAGTTGCGCATAATTTTTAGCACAATTATATGTCCTAGCACTGGGTGTATGTCTACTTCCGAAAATACTTTACAGTTTCTTACTGTAGACAGTACTATTACTTTTTGCGTACCGCTGCAATGAATAAGCGGGGAAAAAGCTAGGTCGTACCTATTCATATACTCTTCCTCAAAATCTGATATTGATAAAGGCTCTGTTCTGTTTCTAAGTATGGCTAATACCCTATTCTCAAAAGTTGGTTGATTGGCTTGAATAATTCTTATGCAATTTGTGGTATTCTTATTGTTTGTTAATATATTTTATTTTTATTTTATTTTAAAATTTTAATTTTCTTATTTTGGTATTTCGTTGCATACATTTACAAATTAGGATTTTAATTTTTGTTTTTAAACATATTTTTATAATAATTCTTTGTGCTCTATTAATTTAAATCTTATCCAGATCGTTGGCCTGGCTTCTATTTATAGCTCTTTTTGATACACACTTATTGTGGTATACATATGCTTTATACAAAATGTATGCACTCATTATAAAAACAATAATTGATAATAATATGTTTGTTAAATCGCTATCAATAGTTTTTGATTCGTTTTATTAATTACGTTGGCAGTGGAGTCCACTGTTTTAGTATCAATTAAACCCATTTTGGGTATTATTTCTGTAACGCATTCAAAATCTGTCTTGGATATTGCGTTACTTTTCATAAAGAAAAATGTTCATTCATATTTATATATTCTATTTTTATATCTTTTAATTTTTCTTATGACACGTATATTCACAAGCTGTATTTTCGAAAGGCCCTTTACAATCTGCAGGGCACTTTGGTTTTCTAGCCTCTTTCATGTCATTTTTATTTTTGTAGGCATCTAATTCCCTATACGTGTTCTCTAATTCTTTCTTAGTTTCTACATTTTCATCCCAGGATACTGGGGTAGATTTTTCAGCATATAGCTGCCTATTTAACTCTTTAATTTTTAAATTCAGGAAGTTCTTCTGACCTCCTCTCCTTTTTCTCTTATTATTTTTTTTTGACTTAGGCATTTATATATGTGTTATTTAATTAATTTAAAAATTTTTTTTTGATAGATATGTATGAAATTTTACATGTATCCCTACCTAGGTAAAAAAAAATTAAGACCCGCAGCTAGAAACTGCCTGGTCTGTACAATTGTTGTTAAATATAATGTTTTGCATCGCAGATGCATATAAAAATAATAAAAAAAATTTTAGATGTGCGCTCTTGGAAGCGCTGTCGGTTCACTTCTCCAGGGTCCGGCTTGGAGCGCCGAACGGGGCCGGTGCTGGCTGCACAGGCTTCTCCTTCTCCAGTGTAAGTTCGGTGGTGTAGGTCTTCGTTTATACTTGTGTGTTTTCCAACGTAGGCGTAGGAGGATTTGCCATTCCTCCCACACTTCTTATCCTTCTTGTAGTCCTTGACCTATGGTTTTAGGTGGCGCCGGTGCTGGTCCTCGCACAAGCGGTAATTTAGTTTTTATTTTGCGTTGATTGGCCTATGGTTTTAGGCGGTGCCGGTGCTGGTCCTCGCACAGATGGTGATTTAGTTTTTATTTTGCGTTGATTGGCCTATGGTTTTAGGCGGTGCCGGTGCTGGTCCTCGCACAGGTGGTGATTTAGTTTTGTATTCGGTCTCCTTGGATAGAATATCTCATATCTGTCATACTAGGACACAATAGACACACGTTGTTTCACGTAAACATTTTCGCTCGTACTCTCTTTCACACAAGTGGATGTAGCGGCAATCGTTTTTTTTTTGAATTTTTGCTTGTTTTGTTTTGTGTTATTATTATTTTTTTTGGGTCCATTAGTCCTGTCACGGTCGCCATGTTGTATTAGCCATTATATTTTCATTAAAAGAATTGTCATTTGTTACGATTGCCATGAACAGATCTTTATTTAGCAATGGTCAAAATATGAATAATTTACAGCTAGCTATTTGCGGCTGCGCTGCCTGCAAACATTGGCAGCGGCCGTCATATATATTGAAGTATATGCTCTCAATTGTATTTGTGCTGGTAGCACTGAGAGCGCGAGAGGAGTTGTACATGCATGCTTTGTATGTGTCTGCACTCAGGCCATGGGAATATGCTGACACTAGCACTTCCCATAAGTTGGGCTCTGAGGCGCATTCATATTTCGGCTGGCCGCAAAAGTTTAGCGACCGGCACTTTTGTATTTGTTTAAGTACACTGTAACACAATGTTGGTGTCGGTACAGTGGGTACTCGCTACAATGATACTGAGTTAGTTCGATTCTGGAGTTTCAACTGAAATAAACCGCGGTCGTACCCCCGCCTACTTTTTTGCAAAATTAACTTTGTGCGTACATTTCTTTCCGACTAAGGGGCAATACGCGTTCGAGTGGTTTCTCCCCTACAGCTTCCGCAGCACCAGCAGCAAACGCACCAGCAGCAAGCCACCGAAGCCCAGCGAAGCAGCCCGCCGACGCCGCCAGTTTTTACCGCCGTCGCCTCCCACGCCATTCCACCAGCGCCGCCACGGTGCCCCGCTACCCCCCGGCGTACATTTTGGTCCTTCGATCCGGATAAGATAAGTAAGGCTTTTCGTCTTATTAATTGCCGGTCTGCAGTCAGCTACTCGAAAATATAATTAGTTTGACTTTCTGTACGATTTGTCCAAAATCCTAGTCCGATTAAATCCGACAACGGCAATTAATAAATTACTTCGCCATTTTTTGTCTTCGATTTTCCTTTTGCTACGTGCGGCCATATTGCCAATTTTTTTCGACTCCTTTTTTTAATTGCATTTGGCCGCTCATCCAAAATCGAGAAAAAATTCCAAGCTTAGAAAAAATATTGTGCAAATATAAGCCAAGCATACAGTGAGAATTATTTAATTTCTAGTGTTCTGCCAATTCAGGCCCCCAAAACTGTTCAAGATTTTTCTCACTGTATATCCGCAGCCGCTAAAATACTTGCACATATTTTTTCGTTTTTCCAAATACAGTCCACACACAATAAATCGAAAACTTCCACTACAACACATACCCCGCCGGCAATAATTATTTAATAAATTTAAAACCGGCGAAAATTACATACATACAAATATCTACATACATACAAATATCTACAACCATACAAATATCTACATACATATAAATATCTACATACAGGGGTGGTCAAAAGTATTTTCACAAAAAAAAAGTTAAATATACTCAAAATTTGAACTTACATCTTGTTAACTTTGGCATCAATGGAAAGGTAATTTAAATGCCGTTTGAATGATGCAATACATTTCCTTACCCATTCAGTACTTATTGAAAAGGACGAATTTGTGTGAAAATGTCCTTTTTGAACTTTTTTCCTCGACTTGAAAACTTATATTTTTTGATGCAAAAAGTTTCTTCAAACAAAAATAATAGTAACTGCAAAAAAAATGTTTCAAAAATCATTTTGCTTATATTTTTTATGGTTTTTTGAAAATGCTTAGAAACATGCATTTGAGCCATATTTTTCTCTTTTTCATACAAATTTTTTCCGACTTGTCACCTTCAAAAAATCATAAAAAATATAAGCAAAATGATTTTTTTTTTTCTCACCGTTCCTAATCCGTATCATTGGGTTTAATTCCGCAAAGTAACCAAGTCGGTACTTGCTTCCAATTTCTATTTCTCCGATCCACTACTTTTTTTGTCGACACCTCGTTCCACTGTTCCAAAAGTGGGCCAGGTTTCCTATTTATCCGACATAAACAAAGGCAAGCAGATTCTGACCCAAAAAAAAAAAAAAGGTCATTTCCTTTAAATGTCCGTTGGAAGTGATAACAACAAGTTGTCTATTCCACCTGCCGTAGTCCCAGGCATATCCGTAGATCCGCCCACACCCGAACTAACCGCCAAGACCTCGTCGCCCCGAAAATGGCCACCCGTGCAAACGTCAAAATGGCACTAACACCTTCCCAAATCGCTCTAAGCAAATTTACTGAGGTCTCACATCGGCTGAGTGAGTTTGAATCCAGAGCAAACACTCCTTCGCCGATCCCTCCTACTCTGTCCATGCTGAACATCCGCCGCGAAGAAATACGCGCGTTATAGGACCGCATGAAGGCAGAATACGATGAATGCACCGGGTGCATAGCAGCAGCCGGAGACAGTGCAGCTGATAGTTTGCCAGTTCTCAAGGCTAAATACGGCTACTGCTATTCCGTTTACGAGAGATGTGGGGCTCAGATCGCGGATATGATAGCCCAGGCTCCCCAAGTTCAAGCTGTTCCTACCCAGAATTATATTTCCTCTGGATGTCGGCTGCCTCCGTGCGATACCGAGGTTTTCACCGGAGATTATCTGCGGTGGCCGACCTTTAGGGATCTGTTTACGGCCATTTATATAAACAATCCAAGGCTGACGCCAGTCGAAAAATTGTTTCACCTAAATGCCAAAACAAGCGGCGATGCACACACGATAGTGTCGAACTCCCCCCTCACTAACGACGGCTTTCGCTCAGCTTGGGCTAACCTAACTGAGCGTTTCGAAAACAAGCGGTTGTTAGTAAATAGCCAATTAAAAATACTTTTCAATGTGCAGTCCGTTAATCAGGAATCTGGGTCAGCTATCCGTGAGCTTCAACGTACCATCCAGGGTTGCCTTACGGCTTTAGAAATGTCCGGAATGGAAACCGAAAATTGGGATTGTCTCCTAGTATACATGTGCTCCTCCAAACTTCCTAAGCTCACGCTATCCTTGTGGGCACAGTCCCTGCACAATAAGGCAGAGACTCCGACGTGGCAGGAACTGAACGCCTTCCTTACGGAGCGTCACCGGACCTTAGAAGCCATAGACGACGTACGGCCGTCAGGCTCGAGTCAATCTCTGCCAAAAACATCCGCCCCCACTGCAGCGCCTCGAAGAATAAATTCTTACGAGACAAGGGTAGCACCCAAGCCAAAAGGATGTGACCTTTGTAAGAAGGAAAACCATCCTGTCCGCACATGTGAACGGTTCCTCCAGATGACGGTCGACGAGCGGTCGGCATATATAAAGAGGAAGCAGCTGTGTCTGAACTGCTTCGCACGAGGGCATCAGCTGCGTGATTGTAAAAACACTCATAGCTGCTTTACGTGCCGCGGCCGCCATCGCACCTTACTACACAGAGGCAACTCCTCCCAATCGCCTTCGAATCTCGCCCCAAGACCCAGATCAAGACCAAGTACACCAGTTGCCACCGCTTCCCGGTCAACGGACTCTACAGTCCAAAATTACTTCGCGACGGGGTATAGATCCGTCTTGCTGGGCACCGCCATAATTGACATATGTCACCTGGGGTCGAATTTTAAAGCTCGTGCCTTGATAGATTCAGGATCAGAGGCAACCTTTATTTCTGAGCGGCTGTTCAAACTAATTAAGTTGCCTCACCAGGTAATCCGAGCCCAAGTATCAGGCTTAAACCAGACAGTATCCGCTGAATCCAAAAAGCTCTGTCAGTTTACCATCCGTTCTCCGACCAGGCCTGGCTTGCAAATAAACACGACGGCCTATGTTCTTCCTCAATTAGCTGGAAACCTTCCATCTTGTCCGATTCCGCAACAGTTTCTACGGGATCTTCCCGAACTGTCACTAGCGGATCCAAAGTTCTACGAGAGTGCACAGATAGATATTCTGGTCGGGGCCGACATACTGCCATCCATTCTCCTGTAACGGCGCCTGTAGCGACTGGCGAACCTAGGTTCAGCCTGAAAGCATACTACATAGGTCCCGCTTAAACCAAAGCTTGACCTAGTGTGGCCACCTGTGTCGGCTATTCGATATTTCGATAGTTTTGAACAGCTGAGCCAGGGTGGTATTGGAAAGTTCTAGTTTTGACACCTGTCGGTCGTCATATGATATATATTTCCGCCAAGAGCCTCGCTGGTATCCAGCCGATTCCGGTCAAGTTCTTCTTATTTTAACCAGCAAGAGAAACGGACGTGCGAACAGCTCAAAAAAATTCAATTTTTTTAATTAAAAGGCTAAAAGCCCGAAATATATATTTTTTGAGTGGCATCCAGTATTTTCGAGTGGCATCCAGCATTCTAAGCAGTGCTTAGCAATCGGTGTGGCTGCCAGCTATAAAAGCTAGCCAGCGAAAAAAGATTTAAAGTAAGTGCAAGTGCATTTGTCTAGAAATTGGTGTGTTTAACCTCCCACGAAATTTCACTGCAGGTATTTCTAAAATTTCGAGTGGAAACCCCAGTCAGTGCTGCCACAAGTTGCCGTCAAAGGCGCATCTTATTGATTCGGCCAATTTGCTGGAGGATTTACCGCCTCACAAAGGCCAAAATCAATATCGCGGGGCACAATCGTCAGGTATGGTTTTTTGAGACCCGTATGTTGCCATATCTGGAATTAATTTAATTGAACAATCGTCAGGTTGGCCCGCGAGGAATGATTTGGAGAAATTAGTGCCCTGAAGTAAACCCTTTTTATCGCCCAGGCATATCGTAACCGGAGTGCAGTTTTTTAGAGCGGACCAGATGGAAATTTAATTCGACTACATAACCTTTACCGATGCTTATCATGCCGCGCATCCGTACACCAGCAGAGTTTTAAGGGGGTGCGCGTACCCGTCTGGGAGATTCCCGAGTGGAATATCGCTGCCGCAGATTTAGGGACTTAAAGCAGTTTACGTGTAACAGCGCCGCATGTGTGAACGGCCTTAACCTAGCATGGCACACTAGCCAACCGTGTTTAACCTCAATCGAGATAAAAACTCTG